>NW_022280144.1:787351-805261 GCF_004355925.1 Anarrhichthys ocellatus
GTCTAAAAGTCTTCACCTGGCTATGAAGAAGAGCTTTAACAATAAAAACTGGCCTTCATGAGTTTTGAACATGCAGCATGTCACTGCGGGTCTTCACTCATACAAACTTGCTTTTATTGTTAAAGCTCTTCTTCATAGCCAGGTGAAGACTTTTAGACCCTCACATTTCTAAATCTATTTAGCTTTTTATACCTTCTACTCTATGAATTGTTTGTGATCGATCAAATGACGGAGCCATACTTTATTTAACACATTTAAAGTAAGACAACTTGTTGGAACTTCTAAAGAAGCATTAATGTTTAAATATGTGTGTGTCTAGCCTATGTATGTACTGTACACATGTGTATATATGTATATAATAATATAATGCCAATATTTATAAAGTACTTTTCAAAACAAGTTGCAAAGGGCTTTACGTACATTTAAAAGAAAGCGATCAGTTATTTGAATATTATGATGACAAATGGTAATAAAACAACAGTAAAATCAATAAAAAGCTGAACACGATACATGTTGAGATGAAAATGATGACAAAGGTGCAGAAAATATATTTGGTTATTTCATAAAGAAACCAGAGACCATATGTGTGTTTTATTTAGGTATTTACTGTATATGTTGCTTGTTTTCACTTATTAATTTCGACACAAATACCCTTTTTAATATCATTACGGCACATTGTTGCTTTATCATGGGTGGGGTGTGACTTCAGGACTTCAATCATCCAAAAAGATGGTAAAATATGTCCCTCCAGAAGAACATAATTCATTGGTTGGTGTTCTGAACTGATCATTGCACATTAATTAATTACACACCTTTTTTTCACACATTTACATAACAGTCCTGTCTCGTCTTTACCTTTATTTATCCAGCTCACAGCTGTTTTTTTGTTAGTGTATTGGGAGAAATGCAAAAAAAACATAGTTAAATTCCTGTGCACACATACTAGACCAATGAAGCTGATTCTGAATCTGATCAGGTAAATCTAATAAGATTAATTGTATTACTGTCATGAGTAAAACTGTCTCAATTGGAAATCGTGATGATATCTGCCCCCAAATTCATCATTATCTTAACCCCAATGTTACTCCTCTCTTTTCATTTTCTTAAAACAGACTGAAAGGTTGGAACGTGCCTCTTTTATTCCCATGGTGAAGTTGATTCCAACCTTTTCTGGCATGGTTTCATGCTGTTTGGTCAGAACATTCCGGTACACCCTTCGTCTAAAACACGGTTAAGAAAAATGTGTTTGAAGATTCTAGGCTTTGAATATTGAATATTTGACACTTCTTGGCCTACATTCACCCGACAAGTGCCACCAAAAGACACACACACACAGAGGCAGAAGCCATGGCTTTGCTGTAATCTGTGCATCTCACTTCTTTCTCTTTCCTCGCATCACTCTATGTGTGCGTCTTGTGGTTAGTGGTGCTTCATGCAACGTTCATCTAACTTCCTTTGTTGAGCTCTGCTCTGCGCTGCTCAGCTTGTGGCTGATCGGGTGTGGTGAGTGATGATGAGAAGGTTGTTGGCATTGCAGGCTGGTAATGTACTACTGTTAGTAGTTTTATTGCAGGTTGGTACTGTACTAATAGTAGTATCATTGCAGGCTGGTACTGAACTAATAGTATCATTGCAGGTTGGTTCTCTCCTAATAGTAGTATCATTGCAGGTTGATACTGTACGAATAGTAGTATAATTGCAGGTTGGTACTGTACTAATAGTAGTATCATTGCAGGTTGGTACTGTACTAATAGTAGTATCATTGCAGGTTGGTTCTGTACTAATAGTATCATTGCAGGTTGGTACTTTACTAATAGTAGTATCATTGCAGGCTGGTTCTGTACTAATATCATTGCAGACTGGTTCTGTACTAATAGTAGTATCATTGCAGGTTGGTACTGTACTAATAGTAGTATCATTGCAGGCTGGTACTGTACTAATATCATTGCAGGCTGGTTCTGTACTAATAGTAGTATGATTGCAGGCTGGTACTGTACTAATATCATTGCAGGCTGGTTCTGTACTAATAGTAGTATCATTGCAGGTTGGTACTGTACTAATAGTAGTATCATTGCAGCCTGGTACTGTACTAATATTGCAGGCTGGTTCTGTACTAATAGTAGTATCATTGCAGGCTGGTACTGTACTAATATCATTGCAGGCTGGTTCTGTACTAATAGTAGTATCATTGCAGGCTGGTACTGTACTAATATCATTGCAGGCTGATGTACTAACAGTAGCATCATTGCAGGCTGATGCTGTATTAAAAATGGCATTCCATGTTGTTTGTTCTTTAAAATAAGCACTATATTTTTCAGGCTATAGGTTCACAATTGCTGGTACACAATTCTGATACTCTGATGATGAACTTTATGTTACGCAGACCCTCACATACTCGCAAGTGTAACTTTGGCTTTAATGGAACTACTACGAAAGATGCTCAATAACAAAAATGACGCATTACAAGCTCCGCAATGGTTTTAAATGGTATGTCTCCTAAATGGGTGGGGCAGTGGCAAAACCCACGTGACAGGAAATTGAGTCTCAGTGTGGTGTCTCCTTTCTGAACTGTCTTTGCTACTGAGCGTCTGTAGTTATAAGCGCCTGAGTATAACCGAGGCTTAAGTGAGTGGTTACACCATTGATTGATCGAGGGTTGGAGTTTCTCCATTGGCCATCGCTCTTTCATAATGAATAGGCACAACAGTAGTTTCATATTTAGGCAAAATTGTAGGAAGGGTAGTATCAATCCTCTCAACAGCAAAGTAGATTCAGAATCAAAGTTAAACTAATTCAAATAAACATGTCAGGCATCACAGCAGAGACTAGCGGTAGTCACTGCATAGTCCACCAATAAAACCCAGAACACCTTTGTACAGATCAAACAAACAAGCTATAAGATAACATTATTCCCTAACCGTAACCATTCTTATGGTAACCATGACTACAAAGCTCACATAAACTTAGAGAAATAGTGGGCTAAATGGAGCCCACACCACAATGTTGCCATAACCCTAACCCTAGCTGTGATTTGTAACCTATCCTTACTCTTTCTCTAAACCTAACCGAGGGATTTTTGTGCCTAAACCAAACCTTGCTGGATTAGACTTCATCGTTGACCATGTCAACATAACTGAAGGTGAATACTGATATAAGTAACTGTCTCATGTAGATGAAAAACTGGTCAGTAACTAAAGTAGTACCGTGAGGACTGTACTGTGTCAGTGTTTCACAAAATAACTTAGATCTTTTCACTTGAAAAGCATTACTTGATGTTGTAATGTGTCCATGTGCAGACACTATTAGGGACTTTATACAGTAGTTTAATCGTAATGCAAAATAATTTAAGCATCGTATTATATAATCTCCTAATATATTTTGAATGCAACGTTATCGTATCATTCAACAGCTCATTTATGTCATGTGTCACTCGCTTCCCGATCCGTACATCCTGCCCAAGAGCTACTGCACATGTGCATGGTAGGACTACACACACCTGGTTAAAAACCCTTGCGCACCCTATTTCTACCCTGATAATGCTACAATATTAATACATCTGTGTTGAAATCAGCAGGAGGAGAGCTAGTTAATGAGAGCTGTTAGCAGCACAATGCTGCTTGACTATACAATAGAGCTTACAGCGAACGTTATGATGCGTTCAAGCGCCACTCAGTGAAAATGAGTATTGAGCGAAGGTTCATGTAACGTTATCATGATGTGTATACAAGTAGTCTTGTAAAATGTAGTTTTTGGTGAGAAACTTGAATAAATCTAGTTGTTTAAAGGAGATGTTTTCACAGCAATATGAATATCAGAGAGAAAATTTCTCTGTATCGGCCACTGCAAAAGTCCAGCTTTCGGAATTGGTATCGGAAAGGAACAAATGGTACCGGAACATCTCTACTAAGTACAGCTAATCAATCAGGCAATTAAATGTAGTGTAGTAAAAAGTACAATATTTAATGTAGTGGAGTGCTATTGTAAAGAAATGTAAACAGAACATGTATACTCAAGTAAAGTACCACAGACTTGTACCTATATATATATACTTAAGAAATGTACTTAGTTACTTTTATTTCCCTGTATATATATGGACATTACAACTATTATTATGTATGTAAAGATCACTATTATTTTTGCAATTGGGGGGGGGCAAATAACAAGTAGATACGTTTAGAAAAGCAGAAGTGCCAAGAGGACATGAAAAGAGTGCAATTTCCAAAACAGTGAGGAAAGAAAATGTAGCAGATGAGCCAATTCAAAGACAGAAACTGGAAGATGTAGTACTATAAATACTCACTAGAGGGAGCCAGATGACAAGCCAGAGAGGACAGCTTGCTCTTCAGATCCTGAGACATCTTAATGTGTCTTAGTCAGCTCCTTCTGTCCCCGCCCCCGTGTTTTGTCCCCTGTTTATTTGGCAAATTCCATTGAAACAATAGACCACAAGTGAATATCTCACCAGTTGTATCACTCTTACTTACTTTCTTGTGCTTTCTGAAATTCAGTATGAATTAAACCCACAGAGGATACCTCTAAACACGTCTGTTTCAATGTATCCATTCACTTACAGCTTTATGTCTGTGTCTTAAGTTCCTCATGTCAGCTTTCCAATAAATTCTGCTGCTGTTAATCTGCCCTGCCTTCCTGCTCTGCCACAATCGGCATCCACTGTCATCATAACTTTTCCATTTTAATTAGGGCCAAAGCCTGTAAACTGTTGCAAGTATACATGTACGTAATGAATGAAAATGACGTGCCTACAGGGAACAGAGCTGAATTACTCCAAACTATCTAAATGTATTGTTCTATTATTTTAAATAGCCCAGAGAACGGAAAAGCATGCTAGTGCCGGATTGTATCTGTGTGTGTGTTACAATGATAGGGCTCTTTTATTGGGGTGTCAGGGTTGTTATGGGGTTGAGGGGCATTCTTAAGATTCTCCATTTACCAGACACACACAGACACACGTACACACACAGGAAAAGCCCTCTTGGTGGCTCCAGGCCTCACTGTGGCTCCTGGCACTGAGCTCCTCGCTTAGTCAGACAAGCTGCAGAGTCACATCTCTCTTTCTGTCTTTACGACTGCTGTTCCGTTAGTCCCAGCACGAAATTTAGTTTTTTACCTAGTCATGTTAAAGGAGCACTCCAGCTCACAAAGTTAGGGGACTTGTGAATAATAGATTTAAAAAACAATGGTCAAAAGGGAAGCAGCAGAGGTCGGGATATCCTGACTTTAGGGCTGGATCCTACAATTCCCATAATGCAACTCCACACCCTCATTTTATAACACAGGTTTTCTGTCTAATATTTGAATTCTCATGACAATCTCATACAGCGAGATGGTGTTCTGACAGAACGCAAAGCAAACCTGAAGAATCTGCTGCATGAACATACGGAGACGAGAAGAAGACGAAGAGAGACTGAAGAGAAAGAACAGAAAGAACTGGAGCTCCTGATGAGCTCTGAGATCAGCCTGAGGCTGAGCTGTCACACACCACGCACAGCCGATGAGCATGTTGCTAGCTAGCTTACAGCTAATGTTCATACAGTCTGTACATCGGCTGTGTGGGGCAAATAAACGCAGACCGCACACGGTCCAGCGGTCAAATTTGTGCAAAAGCACACATTCAGAGTTTAGAAAGGTCTCTTCAGAGCCACAGAGGACATCACACAACTGTCTCCACAGGCTGAGCAAGCTGTCCCCCATAGCTATAAACTGAACATCATGTGTAGAATGGGCTGAGCGTCCCTTCTAATCATTTTCCCAGGAGCTTTATGTTGTATGACAACAGAACAGAAATGACAATGGGAACACGTGCAAGACATCTGGATGATAATATTTGCCACCTCATCCCCTCTTTATCTCCTATTTGTACTGTCACTTCAGTTCATGAAACAACCCCCCACCCCCTCCTCCATTATATAGTGCACACTTGGAGTCTGATCTCATCTGGCTGTTTGGTCAGTAAGCTACAGTGAAGACAAACAGAGGTGGCGGGTAGAGGCTGGTGTCTAGACACTGTAACCTCTGTAAAGATAAGGCTGCACACACTGTGACATGACACAAACACACACATGCACAGGGATGAAGGCTGACATTTAGGCTGCATACTCCAACAATATACCCACAGATAAGCACACTGTCCATGCTTGCAGACACAAACAAGGTTCTGCACAGGAAAGGAAAGTTGAACAGAGCTGCATGCAAACCAACAGACACAAACAAACATATCTGTGTGACCTTATTGGGGAGTCGCTGGTGCTCATATCCCACTGGATCTCTCAAATATTTATTCCTCTGCTCCCCGGGACTCATCAACATGCACATTAGAAGAGCTAAACAGGGACCCTGAACATGGGGCCTTGATCTCTGTATGTCTGCCACAGTGTCACCTTGTTTCTACCGGCTCAGAAAACAACCCCCTTTTCCTCCAATAGCCACAGCGGTACTGTGAAAAAAGATGGGATGGAGGAGGAAGAGGGATAGGACTATCCCCAAATAATCAGGGATACGTCAGGGCTGGGAATTCTTTTCACTGCAGCTTCCTACAGAAGAATATTAGTGCCACGTGTGAAACATGTATTTGAGTTTAAAGTCAGAATTCCTTTTCAAGACCTGTGTGTCTCAGCAACACACTCTCGCCAGATCGGCACCAGTCTAGTGTTAACGTCAGCCAAACTGTGTCGAAATGTTAAGCTCTAGCAAACTAATTTAGGTAATAGAAATACATCAGACCACGCCCACTTAGGAGACAGGCAGTACAGCTGTAATTGTAATGCGTCACCTTTTATTATAGAGCATCTTATCAGACAAATCCCAATGTCCACACTCACAGACTCAGACTTTGAGGCGTGTTCCCGCTGACGGTTTGGGGCTGTCCCTCTGTCAAATCAGCAAGTGCGTGGGGGCCCTTTCCATTTTCCTGAGGGAATTACCCACAATTCAGCTTTGTGACATTAAAACACAGGGTTACTGGGGGCACAGAAACACTCCATTAACATTAAGGTATAAAAATGGTAGGCTACATATAAAAAACAACAACACATGAAATCAGATGAATGCAAGCAGCGGCCATATTGCACACCTGGTTTATTTCATCAACCATTTTTTGTTTTAATTTTGCTTAGTGATGCTGCTTTTGACAAAAAAAATACCTCTCGTACATCCTGTAAGCCTGGATGACTTTCAAATCAGGCAGTTAAAAATGTCAAATAAAACCCCACAAGTGTACATAACACGTTTTGGCATTGTCGTGAAATGTCTCTGTGGGTGCTGTCTGCTTCTTAGGATATTTTTCAACCATTTATCAGTTGATGTCAGTTAAGTCCCTGAGGGTTCAGGACCTAAGGCCTTAGGGAGGGGGGACATTGGGGTTGGCCCATGGAGCATTTTTGATGATCTCATAACTCAAATACATTTTCCACGTGGCCCTAATCGTCTTCCATAGCATCCATAGTCCGGTAGACAAAAACCTTTAAACACACTTTAAATATTTGTGAGCAGTAGGCTCAAATACATGACATCTCTACGTATGTATATTTCAAATGGCTGTAAAGTTGGATTCATCACACCAATGTCCAATAAAATACAACTTTACTGTTATGTTACTTATTGGGTTGAGGAGTATGCGGATTGTGCTTTCTTACATCAGTGACTGCCATCTTTGAAGTTTCAGTTGGACAGTCTCTTCTTAAAGTGGGAGTGCTGGACATGAAAAAGTGTCTCATTTTGTTGGAGCTGGCTCCTTACGCGAGCATGTCACGTGCACCTTCAGTTCCGTCCAACATGACTCCCTTTTCTGCTCTCCGGTGCCATAACCGCCTACTTTTCTTTGTAAAATTTCTGTCTCCGGGCTATAAGTCAGTCTCACTGAGTCCACTCCTCTCTTCTCTTTTGCTTTCCTCTCAGACAGACGAGCGACGAAGTGAGGGAGAGAAGGAGGGAGCGGCCACGCAGAGTCGAGCAGACTCCACCCAGAGAGAACGCCAGCGAACCAAGAGACAGCCGAGACCATAAAAATGAGTGGTTCACACCCCCGGCTCCACCAGAGCGCCGCGCCCGCTCCCAACGCTCTCGCCACGGACAAGGACGCAGAAATGCCCGCCACGGAGAAGGACCTGGCCGAGGATGCGCCGTGGAAGAAGATCCAGCAGAACACCTTCACCCGCTGGTGTAACGAGCACCTGAAATGCGTCAACAAGAGGCTCGGCAACTTGCAGACGGACCTCGGCGATGGGCTGCGGCTCATCGGGCTCCTGGAGGTCCTGTCCCAGAAGAAGATGTTCAGAAAGTACAACCAGAGGCCCACCTTTCGCCAGATGCAGCTGGAGAACGTGTCGGTGGCCCTGGAGTTCCTGGACAAGGAGAACATTAAGCTGGTGTCCATAGGTGAGTGAGAGACGTCTGCACACAGCGTGTGATGAATGAGTGCCTTTTTGGTTTGTAACACAGCTCCACCTTCATCCAGGTGGTCCCCTCTCTGATTGTGCATACCAGTTAGGTTTTCTTGAAGAAATGAGCTCGAGTGGTGCTAAGCAGCAGCCAAGATTGGAGTACAATGTCAAATAGGTGGTGATAATGGAGAGAAAAGTGCAGGTATGCATGCATGCAGGGTCGAATAAAGTTGAGCATGTTGCTGCCCAGTAAAAAAAAACAAAAAAAAAAAACAGTCTGCTTGTAAAGAAAGAGAGGTGAAAACACACTGGAGTCCACCGTTGTCTCTGAACAAGTGTTAAATAAGCCTAGAGGAGAGTCGCCGGTGTCTGGGACAGTACTGAGTGTGTTTTCAGGCGTTTCCCTGGAGTCCAGGGGCGTAGTGCTTTTGTCTCCGGCTGTCCACATTTGAGGTGGGTTGTTTTTGGGAGGAGGGGGTCTGACTGTGCAGAGGGGGGCCCCGGGCTCTCTGTGTTCCCCTGCCGCCTGAGCAGAGCAGAGCAGAGCTGGGCCGGTCCGAGCCAAACTTTGTGGGCCGGGATGTAACTCGGGCCTAGTGGGATAGTAGAGCTGATCCTGCACACACACACACACACACACACACACACAGAGACACACAGGGCTATTGTTTGTGCTCATGTCGTGCAGCGGGCTGTGGCTGGGTCTCCACAGCATTAGAGGTTGTGTCTCACGGTCGGGGACACTGGGTTTAATGGGCTGTGCCTGCATGTAGCCTCGTACCTGCTCACAACACGGGGGATTTTACAGCTACTGCAAGTAAATTCAAGTATTTTGTTTTTCTGCTGAGCTGTAATACAAAACAAGGAGAACATAGCATTCCTGTGTTCATCTCTGCCCCATACAGAATAGATCACCTCACTGCAGTGAATGAGTGGCTCTCAAAAGGGTGCTTTAATAGATTGGGTCCCAAATCTTAGCTGTTAATTTGATTCATAGTTGAGATTTGCATAGAGTGGAGATGTTCCGATACCTTTTTTTTCCTTCCCGATACCAAATCCGAAACCTGAACTTGTCAGATCGGCACTGTTCGTGTTGCACATGCAGCTCTCAGCAGAGATGGGAAAGAAGCGAGGCGGCTCACTCGTTAGCTACTTCCATCATCGATTTCAGAAGCGGCCATGGTTTTGTTTTCCGGAGCTGATGATGGAGGTAGCTAAGTAGTGAGCCATCTCTCTTCTTTCTCCTCTCTGTCGACAGTTGCACATGCTGTTGTTTCTGTGTAGCGTAAATGAGCTGATGAATGAAGTGGTAACGTGATATCCGATCAGTGCATAGACTCACATACTTGCTACACCCGCTCCAGTAATTTAGACTGTATAGGAGGCCTTTTTGATACTGGTATCGGAGCAACTCTACATCAGAGGGCCTAACCCGATCAGATGTTTTACCCTGTCCACACCTGGAGTAAAGACAGACAACAGGCTTCTCTCTGAGACAACACCTTTATCAACAGAGAGTCTGTGGTTGGAAGGAAAGGAAGAGGTTTGTGACCGAGTCTGTGTGAGTCAGACATGAGTGAGTCCCTGTCATCCCTCGCTGGGGAAATGTCTGGCTCACTTCACGGTTTCCACCGCACATGTTGCTGCTTCCTTCTACAGCCAACAGGTGAGGCGATGGCACTGTTCTTACCTCATGTCAAATACAATAGCACCCCAAACTTCATTAGCGGACAGGGAGAGGTGGAGCTGCTGAGGATGGATCACCTCATGGCTGGAGGGTGGTAGTAAGGTAGTATTCAGGGCATTGTACTATTGTGAGCCATCCTACTCAGCACCGTCTGTCTGTGTCTGCAGCTGACTCACCCTCATCCTAACAGCTCCTGTTGAGTCATTTAATCTGAAGATGAGAGAGCAGCCCGCTCTCCTCTTTTACTTCCTCCTTTCATAGCAGAAAGTGGGCACACCCAGCCAGCAACCCTTACCACAAATTACAAAACTGCCATCACTGCTCAGCATTGATGCACGGGGTCCCTCCCTCTTTCTTCGGTCTGAAGCTCTCGCTGTCTCTCTCTTTTCTTTCAGCAGTTCGCTTTAAACCTTTCTGCCCTTTGTGGATCTTGATGTCCACACCTCTTTCATTTCTCCTTTGCTTGATACACAACAGTACCCAGTTTTACACTGTCATCAGTTACTTTAGACACGCCAGTCATTTTCTCCATCCAAAAGGCCACAGTGGTGGAGTGTGGAACTGGACTAGGGGTGCAAAGAACAATCCTAAATAAATAATGGATTAGTCATTTATACTATAAAATGTCAAAAATTCCCAGAGCCTGAGGTGACATCTTCAAACAATCCCAAACCCAAAGCTTACAATTATGTAGAACAGTTTAGACAAGCTGAAACAAGCAAATGTTTTTGTACTTGATAATAAAAGACTAACTGTCAGTACGGTGAAAATGTGAAGCTGGCTGCAGTAGCTGGTTAGCTTAGCATAAAGACAAGAAAATGGTGAGAGAGACATCTAGGATGGATCTGCCCTAAAGAAAAAGAAATCACCAAGAACACTCTAGAGCTCACTAATTACCTTCTTGTATCTTGTTTGTTTAATCCATATAGAAACCCAAGTGTATAAACAACAAGTTGTGGTTTTATGGACAGTTATATACCAGGTTGCATGTGGAAGTTACCGGGCCCGACCAAAAGATGGTCCACATACCCTCAGTAAAACAACAACTTATGCTTTTTACACTTTACCTGTTTCTTGGCTATATGCTAAGCTCATGCACAGACATAAGAGAGGTATCATTCTCCTGGTCTAACTCTCTGAAAGAAAGCAAATAAACTAGTTTCCCAAAGTGACAAACTACTTATCGATTAACAAACTGCCCTAAACTGGACTACTAAACTACTGTAACAGGATTTCTACTTAACCCTACACTTGCCAAACTCTTGTTAATTATTGTATGTGGTCTGCTCATAGACTGTATATAAGAAGTGATCGTAGTCACCGGGACGTCACCCTTTAGTTCTGAAGCCTCAGGTTCGCCATGTTGGCCGTCGCCATCTTGTTTTTTGCAACCAGAAGTGACACAAGAGGGTGGAGCTAAGTACAACCGAATCCTGAAAGACACATTTAGGCGACCAAAATGTTACAATTAACCTTCATGTACTGAAAACACACTGAAAGGGTTAAAGTTATGAGAGGAAAACATGGACAACTCCCAGACCAGACAATGCCGTGGAAGCGACCTGTCAATCACAAGGTAGTCCCGCCCTAAAGCAATTGAAGAAGACTTGAAACTATTGATTGAGACCATAAACTCATGTTTCCAATGTTTACTGAGGGAATACATCAAGAGAGAAGTAGTCATTTTCTCATAGACTTCTATACAACCAGAGGAGTCGACCCCCTGGTGGACATTAGAGAGAATGCAGGTTTTAAGGCACTTCAGCTGTGGCTTCACTTTTCAGAAAAGGAGGCTGCTGTCTGCGTCACCAGCTTCAATCACAGTTACCCCACGTCTTAGCATCACTGAGATGAAGGATATTATTACTTGAAATGGATCCACAGTTGTTATCATGTTGGGTCTTTCAGCAGGCTGTGAAGATAGAAAAACCTCAACAGTTACTAAACTCGGCTCTACCCTGCAGCATAGACTCTCCTCACTGTCCCAGCACAAACTTGAGCTCCGTGTTCACTGTAATGAGGTTTCAACACACAAAAGGTAATCTCTCTCTTTCTCTGCTGTTTTGACAAAATCCCACATGATCTGGCACCGGCAGCAGACTCATGATTACTGATAAATCCAGGGCAGAACTCGCTTGTATTCGGCCAGGAACGCGGTTAAAGAGCCATAACTGTGGTGAAAATGGGAGAGTGACTGACGGTAGCACTGGTCAAACAGGCTGAGGCTCTCCATCATGTCTCATAATGTCACAATAAACTCTGCATGTGATTTGCATGCGTCTGTATATTTAATTTGTTGTGATAATTAGAAGGTTTATCTTTAAATCAGGAGTTCAAAGAGGATGCACGTCTTGTGCTTGTCAGCTTATGTTCATATTCCAATGCTCATCACACCCATGTTTGGACCAATCATTTCACCTGGTATAAATCTGTTTATGGTGGAGCTTTAGCTTTAGCACACACTAGTTTATGTATTGTGTTTTTATTAATATAATAAATCATACTAATTTGTTCATTCCCCTTCACTAAACTACTCCTTATCTCTACCTGACTGAGCTTGTGTGGAGTTCGTCGAAACAGTATGAATGGCAGCAATTGTGCCAAACTCTTCCTGTCATACATCCACACAGGAGGGATGTGAAATAAACAGAGCTGTGGTGTAACTTTGTACCTGGCGGTTCTTTGCCTGGGAGCAGAGACATGCAGGTTGAGACAGACCTCTGTGTGGCAACGACCAGGCTGTCTCCTCCTGTTATATTACTGAAAGAATGAGATAAACAAGCTTACAGAAGAAGTTATCCTCGGGGGCTAAGAATGTGTAACTTCATAGAGATGAGATAATATAATCTTTCTCTTACAGTAGAAAAAATGGAATTCCTAAGCAATAAAACGCATCCTTGACATATCTATTTCAGTACAGTACTGAATGGATTTGATGCTAAATTCTCACCTGCTGTTTTCTGGCTCATGTTAGCCAACTTTTAGGTATTGCTGTGTAACTGCCACAGTTGAGTCAGTGGAAGTGTCTTACAGTTGCATTCTTTCTACTGGCCTTCAAGGGGCGACTCCTCTGGTTGCAAAAATAAGTCCGTCCACAACTTTACTGTTTTAGCTCTTATCGGTTTAAGCTAAAATTATTTTTCTCAGGAGTTGGTGGAGACCAAAACGGAGTTAAAAGGAGAGTGGCTATTGGACTTATATTCATCAAGTCACTAGAAACCAAATTGATGCTGATGTTGCTACGCGTATGTGTAAATAAGCCACTGTTTGCTAACAAGTTCGCCATATAACTTTGTTAGGTGATGATATGACAACAATGTGTTTACAGCAATGTTTCTACTGCCCCTAGGTGGCCAAAACATCAATGCAGGTTTGACCTAGATCCCTGAGTAATTGACCCCTCGCTAAGTCCCGCCCTTCAAACGCAAACTGGCCAATCACAGCGTAGCTTCGGCCAGCTTTGACCAGGGTCCGACTGACGGAGCAGCAGCAGGGGACGGGGCTAAGCCAAGGGTCCATTACAGCAAGAATGCTAAAGCAACCCCCAAGAGTGGTACAATTGCATCGTCAGTCATCATCAGATAATGATTGTAACTGTATAGACCCATTGGGGGAAATCTAAACGGTCTGTATACTGGGAGCCTGCTTGTGTTCGGGATGTCATACAACATCAAATGTAATCAAACATTTCAAAAACGAAATAAAAGTGACGGTGGGGCAAAGGCCAGAGAGGAATGTTGGCGAGAGAGAGAGAGATAACGGAGAGTTTAGCCACTCGGTTGGGTCAAAACGGATCACTTCCTGCCAGCTCATTATCATTAGCATAACTTCCTGTCTGCACAGGCCAAAGGGAACTGGTCAAGTGGATACTGGGGATTAGCAGAGTGCGCATTCCCATTCAGTACAGTGGTATTCAGGCTATTGCATTACATCAGAGTTGGAAACATGCCCCCACACCCCATGCCTCCTGTTCAGACTGAACAAGCACACATAAAGCAACATATTCTTTAACTCAGTCACAAATATTGCGATTGTTCGGTTAGATATGTCAATAAATTGGCCCCTTGCATATAAACCGTAATGCCACAGCGTGTCTTGTAATGTAAAACATTTTTTTTTTTTTAATCAAATCAAGAAACAAGCACTGGATGATGGCAGTTGTTTGTGCTTTGTGTCCTGTCGATTATGTTACAAGGTTTTACAGAAACACGTCTGGTGGGGATCTACTTTTCCAGGTCTGAATCCTTTTTGCAAGGCCGAGAACTATCAATTACTCGGGAACCCAAACTCTGCTCTTCTGGTTCATCGCAGTTCTCTGAGGTTTCCAGGAAACAAACAGTTGATCAACGCAGCCTGGTATTTGTTAACCCCCCCTTAGTTTGTTCGTCATTTTATGTGATGCCTGTGTCCTCCTCTCACCTCCTCGGCCCCTGTCTTAGCCTGTCCCTTTACTTGCCGCTCCCACTTTTCCTCATGTTTTTATGTTTTTCATATTTCTTTCTTTCCCTATCCCTTCAACATTTTTCTAATTTTTCGTCCATCCTCAGTGGGTGCTATTGTCAGTGTGGGCTTTTAAAAATGTCCCACACAGCACTTTTCCGTACCCTTTTTTTTTTTTCTCCTCTTTTCTTTCTCGACCCTCCCTCTCCCTGTCCTGTGCTGTTCTCCCTCCGTCTGTAACCAGAGCCCAGGGAATGGGAGGGCTGCCAGAATCCAGTTTGCTTCTGCCCTTTTAAGGCTAAAAAACCAGGAGGAACTTTTTCCAGCGGAGGGAGTGGAGAGAAGGAAGAGAGGGAGGGAGGGAGGCGGACTGGAAGGAGTAGAAAGGAAGAGGAGGAAGTGTAGTACCTCCAGTGTGGCTTGTTGCATGGAGTTAGAGAAGGGAGGAGGGAAAGAAGAGAGAGCTCCAGGTCAATGATTTTCAGCTTTTGGAAGTTTGAGGCTACAAGCTGAATTCATGTCACAGTTGTGAAGCAAATGTTTCTGCTTCTTTGTGGGTTTTGCTGAAGTTTCATGTAGTTCATCCCCATTTTGTATGATGGGAACATAATACATGATAAAACATAACACTGAGTTTGTTTGTGTATGTGTGATAAGGACAGTGTGGAATGTGTGACATTTCCTCAGACTGTCGGACCAGGGTTTGGTCACTCCAACCACTCCCTCTTTTCCGTGTGTGTGTGTGTGTGTGTGTGTGTGTGTGTGTGTGTGTTTGTGTTTGTGTTTGGCCACCATTGTACTTTTAGGGTCAGTGATAATGAGTGTATAATGTCTTAGGGACAGTGATAATGTTGAGTGTATAATGTCTTAGGGTCAGTGATAATGAGTGTATAATGTCTTAGGGACAGTGATGAGTGTATAATGTCTTAGGGACAGTGATAATGAGTGTATAATGTCTTAGGGACAGTGATAATTTTGAGTGTATAATGTCTTAGGGACAGTGATAATGTTGAGTGTATAATGTCTTAGGGACAGTGATAATGTTGAGTGTATAATGTCTTAGGGTCAGTGATAATGTTGAGTGTATAATGTCTTAGGGTCAGTGATAATGTTGAGTGTATAATGTCTTAGGGACAGTGATAATAACGAGTCGGCTAAATCAAAATGAATTCCCTCCCAGTTTAATCCAAGACTTTACAGAATGTAATTTATCCCAATTACAGAACTGAAAATGTACAAACTTTAGTAAATGTGTGCGAGGAGAGTCTACATGTGAATTGGGGAAAACATTCAATCAATATATATCACCATGTCAGTATTTTTCTGTGTTCTCAAACGTTATGTTTAAATATGCAATTAAGGCATTATCTAATGGTAACTTTTTGTGACTTAAGGAGAAAACCGCAGACGCAAATAGACAGTAGTAAAATAAACTCAATGTGTATTTTGGATGTTTTCTCTCCACTAGTCTGAAAGAAGACATGTGAAGTAAGCAAAGTAGCCAAAAAATCTCAAAATTGACCAGTGCATGAAAAACAATGTTTTTTGTCTCCCCTTATACTTACTGTTTTAGTCATCACAATATATTTTTAGGAAACTTTTCAGGAGACAGTTACACATTTCTATCAGAACATAAAGCCCAATATCGACACTTAAGTTGAAAATATTGCCACTTGACAATCCAGTAATGATGTACCAACCAATAGCATTTTTTTTTATTGATTGCATAACATGAAAAAAAAAAACTTTTGGTAATGATCCCCTAAATTTTCCTCTTTATTTTAAATTTTTTACAGAAATGTGACCAAGACAGTACTGACTGTGATGTTTTACAAACAAATACTTACAAACTAATGTTTCCAAATGACTTCAAACGTATTTTTGGATTTGTTGTTACCCATTGGTCGAAATATACACGGATACTATCTTCAATAATCTAATATATTAGTCTAGTTCTAGAATACATACAAGTCACACAAGCATGGTCATGTGTTGGTGGGTAGATTATATAAATATGAGGACACCATGAGCGATGGACAGGGAAGGGACAGACCCCCGGCCCATCTAGACCTGCTGTGCTGTTTGGTCCTTTACAACATCTCAGGACTAATGTGAACCAGATGTGGCAGTGCAGCCTGAATATTGTGCAGAACCTTTCCTCTTGCTCTCTGAGCTTTCTCCTCCCTCTCCCTCCCTGAGATGCTGGGATCAGGTCAGGCTGTGGGTCAGGGGTTGCGATGATGTCATAGCGATGCCACATAAAGGGGGGTGGTAATGAGCCAAAAAGATGAGTCATGGGAGTTTTAGGGGGTAGATGGAGCATCAACCACAGACATGCATACTCCATACGGTAGCCTGGGTTGACTCTGCCCCTCTATGTCTGGGGGGGTTATGAGTCAGCAGAGGGGGAGTCTGATCTGCAGCAGTCTGTGTCCGTATATGGGCTCCATCAGGCTCGGTGCGCTGTGGTCTGACGGGAATGCTGGCAGATTCCTTGCGTGTTTAGTGGCTTTGTGTGTGCGAGAGGCTGGAATCAAAGAGCAGCACACAGACACACACGATGAGAAGTGATATCCTAACGGCACTCGTCTGCTGATGTCCTGCACTGGTCAGCTTTGTTACAGCCAGAAAAGTGAGGCCACGAGTGCTCATCACCTGCTGCTGTCACAGCACATTGTAGGATACAATGCTTCGGCCCTGAAAAAGAAAACGCGGGACGGCAGTTTTTCACTATTTTTATTTTTTTAATTAATTTTACATCAAGAAATTCTTATTTAATTAACACTTAAAATACTCATTAGTTAAACACAGTGTGCTGTTGTTGTGGTCCTGCTGTAGTGGGATTGTGCTGTGGGGGCTGACGGGTGCTATGTGACACACCTCTGCTTCAGCTGACTTACATTCCTTCTGCGAGTGCCAACCTGTGGTACACGTGCACACCCCCCTCAGGCAAATTTATGATATTGGGCTACATAAATACAATTGTCTTGGCTACAGCTTTCTCTGTCTTCAGGCAACCCTTCTATCTCTTCTTCTCTCTGTCTGTCTGTCTGTCTCTCTTTTACACTCTCCTACGTCTCGGCTCGCCTCTTCTTCTCTCTATCATTCCTGAGCAGATCGAGTTGGCACACAGTTGCTAGAACGATCCAGCTCTGCTCAAAGTTCCCATGGCGACGGGGGTGTTTTTTCCACTGGGAACAGCTGACATGTCGTGTATCGTAGGGCTGGCAGCTGGTGAGCCCATCTCTCTGTTGGAACATGACTTCAGACGAGCAGCACGCTGAGGTGGACTGGTTTGTAGCTCTGCATGTAGGCAAAGGAACTCTCATCAGCTTTTATTCATGTCTTAACAGCCTTTGTTTCCAGACCCCCCCCCCCCCCCCC
>NW_022280144.1:805361-818553 GCF_004355925.1 Anarrhichthys ocellatus
CCCCCCCCCCCCCCCCCCCCCCCCCACCACCATTCATCACGACCCCCATTCATCCCAACCCTGTCCTCTTTCTGCAGCCCTGGGACAAACAGCTCTCAGACCCTCCCACTTAAATATTCAGCCCCCCAACTGTAGCCCTCATGCAAAACATCCAAGAAAAAAACCCTCCGGAGAGGAGCTTTTATTGTTGTTGGAGTTGAGCTGCTGCTACCAACAATTATTCCAGTCTAGACGACAATAACTAAACAAATGATATTGAGGTCCACAGTTGTTTGTTATGTAGTCTTTCAGCGTCATTCTCTTCTGTTTTTCATGCTATCTGCAGCCCTCATCAGAGTAGCATCTGAACTCACAGAGCCAGCTGGACACAGCTGCTGTCAGGAGTGAGATTCACACATTTACAAACCTAGAGCTTTAACTTTTGAGATTCCCCGCAGAAAGCCCGGCGTACGACCTTCGTAGCCATCAGCACCTCATCGGCCTCAAGTCCTTACAAGAAGCAGAACGTTCCCTCCTTCACTGTGTTCTTATCACCATCAGCTCAAACACTGTGCTCCACCCCTTCCTCAATGATGGACCTGAGCAATCAAGTGTGTGTGTGGTTCTCCCCCCTCGTGTCCAGGCTAGCTTCTGGTTGCATCACTTTCTCCTGTGTGCTCTGTCTGAACACAGACAAATGCCATGACTGTTGGAGCAACCAAACACGTTGCCGTTTGAGTCATTCTGCTGCAACATGGACGAGTTTAAATCTATAGTGAATTATCCACATTAAACACACAAAAGTCAGTTGTATTCAGTTGAGTAGTATTCAAATGAAAATCATTTAAAAGCTTTATTTGAGCGGTGTCAGTGCTGGGGGGGTTGAAGTTACCAGGCCATGCTCCAGGATCTCTAGGAATGCATCCCACTCCTCCCTGTAGACGTAGCCATACGTTAGATGTCGGATAACAAACACTCAGATCATTACTTCTGAAGCTCGAGGCTGAAGCAGAGAAGCAAAGATCAGACTCTGGTCAGCCGTTTCTCGTGCAGTATCTTCCATTTTGTAGGAGAGCTGCATCTTTAAATCATCTCTGGAAATGTTCAAATCCCCTCCAGCCTTCGATGCACCAGCCTCCGTTCTTTTTATCGGACTGAAGCTTTTCTAAATAACATGGTCTGTTTGTCTACTCTGTGTGTATGATTGTTTTAAATGGTTATAGCAAGGTAAAGAGGTGTCAACATGACTTCACATCTGTCCCCCCTCTCTCTTCCTCTGGACTCCAGACTCTAAAGCCATTGTGGATGGGAACCTGAAGCTGATCCTGGGTCTGATCTGGACCTTGATCCTGCACTACTCCATCTCCATGCCCATGTGGGATGAGGATGAGGAGGCGGAGGAAGGCAGACAGAAGACGCCCAAGCAGAGGCTGCTGGGCTGGATCCAGAACAAACTGCCTGAGCTTCCCATCACCAACTTCCACAGGGACTGGCAGACCGGCCGGGCCCTGGGGGCCCTGGTCGACAGCTGTGCTCCAGGTGAGTGTGTGTGGGAACATCTCTGTGTTCCTGTGTCCTGGGACATGTTATGTGTCGTCATGGGTCGGTGGAGGTGAATGACGAGAGAGAGAGTGTGTGTGTGCATGTGTGTGCATGCATGTGGACAGGAAAGGGTCTGATGACCACCAGCCAAGTATGAAGTGCTATAAGCTCTTTCTCTAGAGCAACCTTTTTCATATGAATGTGAACGTCATATCAACGTCAAGGTCAACATTGCGTTTTTAATTGTGACACCACATCGAAATTTAAATCTCCAACAGTCTGTCATTTTATTCCATCCATACAGGGTGACATTCTTCTCCTATAATCAAGACGCTGGAGTTCTATATGAGAGCACATCAGAGTTGAAATCATTAACCCTTCCATCAATCTTGTTCACCAGCAATAAACTTCACAAATTCTGCAGAGTAGGGGGGGTCAATCAAACTACTGTAAATAACCGGCTGTGCAACCGCCTATGGCTGTTAAAGAGGTCATGTGTCATGCAGATGTGTGGGCACTTCAGCACTCCCACAGATCTATGGCTGCCTTCCTCTGCACCTGAGACGCCATGATATTTGACTTCCTCAGTTGCTTGGGGGGGTGTAGGTGAAGGAAAGTGAGGCATAGAGGAGGTTTCTCTTTACATGCTCAGGATGTTTGGCATACCTGTGGATCACTCACAGCCCTGAGCCAGAGATAAGAGTCAGCATTAGTTCCCAGCAGCAGAAGATTTCCAGCAATGTCCAAAAACAACAAACCCTCGGATTCAGTTATGAACAAGTAGAATTAAAAAAAAAACCGCAGCTGACACACTTTGCCAGGATGTGAGGTTGTCATAATGACAGAACATTATAACACCCAATGTGTAGATTCAAGGGCAGACATCTTGAAGAGCCACAGACCCAGATGTGTGACCTTGCACCAAATAATCACTGCTGCCTGTTCACCTTCAAATAAAGATTAGACGCGCTTCGCATTCTCGCTGTATCTGCTGGGTGGCGTCAAGTCTGCGACATATCGGCTGTAACACAAGAAGCTCTCAGTTTCTCTGTGTAGAGACGTTCACGTCCCCCAATCCAACAGAAATACTGCTTCATCGCTTTATAACGAAGGCACTTCACTTCCTGACCCACGGGTCAAGTGTTGCAACTCAGTTCCTGGTGCGACCTCTAATGCATTGTGTGTGTGTGCGTGTGTGCGTGTGCGTGTGCGTGTGTGTGTGTGTGTGTGTGCGTGTGTGTGTGTGTGTGTGTGTGTGTGTGTGTGTGTGTGTGTGTGTGTGTGTGTGTGTGTGTGTGTGTGTGTGTGTGTGTGTGAGAGAGAGATACAGAATGTTATCTTACTATACATATACCAGTGTTTATTGTGTTTAACTAAATGGCTTTAAATACAATAGATAGAACTGCCTGTCCTGTCGTCATTGTAATCTCATTATATTGTCATGAGATGTTCAACTCACCTCCTCTTTCCTGCAGGTCTGTGTCCTGACTGGGATCAGTGGGATCAGACCAAACCAGTGGACAACGCCCGCGAGGCCATGCAGCAAGCTGACGACTGGCTGGGCATCCCACAGGTAAGAGAAATACCATTAATGACCTGCCACAGTCTGTGAAATCTTTCCCGCCACAGTTTTATGATGAATGTGCTCTGTCTGCCCCGGAGAGATTCAGCTGGGTGTGGGACGATCCCCTCTTGGGACCTCTCCCCGCCGCTGGCTGGCCCTCGTGTCACCTGTCCTCAGTGGTGGTGCGTTGCGGTCGGCTCTGGGTCGGTTGATCGGTTTAGTTCTGGCGGAGCAGGGAGGGACAGGGCTCCCGCCGACTGTCAACCGGGATGGACTGTCCTCAGTGCATCAGGGGTCTGCGTCGATATCTGCAACCCACCAGACCCGTCTTGAAACAAGGACCCCATCTCATTTACCATGCTTCGTGGTCGTGACTCTCCACCATTCATATCATGTGTCCGGAGCCGATCCTCAGGATCCAGGCGTATTTTAATGGATCGCAATGGAAAGCCGATAAAGAGCCGATCCTTACCACGGCCGGCCTCTACGGTGCAGCGTTCCACTGCATGCTAGAGCGTGTGTGAATCTGAAAAATGATATGTTAAAATACATGAATTGGCTAAGCTACAATGCTAATCTTCATTAACAAAGAGCAGACTACAAAACATTCAGGTAGGCGGCAGGTTATATCAGCTGTCACTAAATAATGATAATGATACCGGCCTTGGTTACATGTCATACCCCTCTCTTTGTCGCTCCCATTTCTATACCGTCCTCTGTTAAATAAAGACAAAAAATCACCAGAAAATAATCTTTAAAAAAAAAAAGGCCACCTTATTCTTTAATACTAGAGGACTACTGAGAAGGTTTGTTTGACGGGTTTGAAATCACTGAGAGTTTGCTCCTCCACGGGACAGAACCTAATTAACATACCGAAACAATGTGGAAGTCTGGTGGTGAGCTCACCTGGACGTCATGTAGAGAATCAACTCAAACATTTTATCCCCTGTAGTGTTTGTCCAGAGTGAAAACGTTCCACATTACACGGGGAGATTAGAACTGAACTTTTACTGGTCTGGTTCTTAGGGCCGCTCTGGTGAAAGTCTGACAGTGTTTTGTTGGCATGGTTGGCACAGCGCTGGCAGCTGGCGCAGCATAGCGTGCTGGCAGTTGGCTCTGTGGTCGCTGCAGTTTCCGCCTTCGGCTGGGTTTCTGCTCAGAAGCCGTCTCTGTCCCTTCCCCTGCTGTCTCTGCGGGCTGTCAGCATGTCTGTATCACGTCTGGGTCGCGTGTGAGAAAGTCTCAGGTACTTTCTGAGCCAAGGAAGGGGCTGGTATGTGGTTTTAACATGAAATCACAACACCGCTCAGTCGATTGTTGTGGGTAGTACAGTCTCCATGGCAACTAATGGAGCGCTGCGTCAGGCTGCGCAGCTTCCCTTCAACCAGGAAACATGCTAACAAGAACATTTGTCTTCCTGTCCCGTCCTGTTAGGTGATAACTCCTGAAGAGATCGTGGACCCCAATGTGGACGAACACTCAGTGATGACTTACCTGTCCCAGTTCCCCAAGGCTAAGCTGAAGCCTGGCGCACCTCTACGACCCAAACTCAACCCCAAGAAGGCCCGCGCCTATGGGCCAGGTACACACACACGCACTCACACACACACACACACATCCGTTGCATTGAGCTGAGCAGCAAGATCAGTTTAGAGCAGGGAGGATTTACATGTTTATTAGAGCCAAGTGCAGGAGGTTGGACTCGAGGGGTAAGAATGAATTTCAGATTGTTCTGGATACTGCCTTAAATGTGACATGTATGATTCTACAGCCCTGTGTGGGTCAGTCCAGGATCATACATTCTAACGTTCTGTCCCAACGCTCCTCTCTGCAGGTGTGGAACCCATCGGTAATGTTGTGATGAAGAAGGCTTTGTTCACCGTCGAGACCATCAGCGCAGGAATGGGAGAGGTGCTGGTTTACGTGGAGGACCCTGCAGGACACAGAGAGGAGGTGAGACACTGGGGTTTAGTACGACACATATTAGGGCCATGGTAGGTAAAAAATGAATCGATTACAGAGCTGGAGGAGAGGGGTGATGTTCCGAGAACAATATTCTCTTAGATTATAAAGTCATACATTTGCCACTTTCATCTCAGTGAATATCCATATTTAATCTCAGAATCTCTTTCTCTGAATATTACCCCACTCCCCTGACTCCATAATATATATTATTTTCCCTACATTGGCTCTAATATGCCATTATAGTTAGGTCCTTCTGAGATACTTCAACTTTGTTGGTCATCATGACATACTATGTTGTTAATGTGTTGAATCATGTCCTCCAGGCTAAAGTGACTGCCAACAATGATAAGAACCGCACCTACTCATGTTTCTACATCCCTAAAGTCACAGGCATGCACAAGGTGAGATTCTTCTTCATCCCTTTCTTCTTACATGGGTGTCATATGACTCTCTAAGGGGCCTTGTGGACCGTTTACATTGTGGGCCATGGATGCTGGTAGTCGGTGATGGAAAGTACATTTACAGTTTTGGGTACTTGAGTATTTCCATTTTATGCTACTTTCTACTTCTACTCCACCAAATTTTACATTAAAATACTGTACTTTTGACTGGGATCATTATCTTATGTGTAAGGCAACATTACACTTGCTTTCTTAATTTTGTAAAACAAATAAATACATAGACATAAACTAATTGAATTGTTATTTATCATAATGATAAGTTGTACACCAGCAACTTGATGAAATAATTTTATTGAATTAAAATTCAGGTGTAGACCTTTTACTACAGCAACACATTGGTCAAAGCTTAAACAGGAATCGCAGTATATAATGTACATGGTATAAAATCATAGAACTGAATTGAATAGATCAGCCCCACTGTCACAGATACCAGATCCAGCGGTTTGAGTCAGTATCGGCCTGATATCCGTATCGGTGCATCCATAGTTTTTGATGTCTGCTACACTTGACCAGCTACAACACAAATACTGCTCACTATTAAATCCGTCAGTAATAATTCTATGATAAACAGTATTTGACCCGTGGGGTTCCAGGCACTCAGCTCGCTCTCCGTTCTGCTCTGTAGGTGACAGTGCTGTTTGCAGGGCAACACATCTCTAAGAGCCCCTTCGAGGTGGAGATCGGCAAGTCTCAGGGAGACTCCAGCAAGGCCACGGCCCAGGGACCAGGCCTCGAGCCCTCTGGAAACATCGCCAACAAGATCACTTACTTTGACGTCTACACAGCAGGTAATAACATGGACGATGGGAGTGAGGTCCGGCTGCTCTGTTAGCGCCTGGTTAGAAAGCCTGTGAGCTTACTGTGCGCTTTAATTCTTCTCCTGCTCTTGTATTCCCTCCTCCTGCTCCTGTCCGTCTCAGGCGCCGGTGTTGGCGAGGTGGAGGTGATGATCATCGACCCTGCCGGCAAGAACACCGTGGTGACTTGCACCATAGAGGACAAGGGTAACAGTAGCTACCACTGCACCTACAAACCCACCCAGGAGGGCCAGCATACCATCTACGTCACCTTCGCTGGTGGTCAGATCAGCAAGAGTCCCTTCACAGTCACCGTGGGAGAGGGTAGGAGTTTTACATGTAGTCCTATTACAGCATCATTAGGATAGGAAGAGCTTTTATGTTTTCTGTAAATCACCAACATTACATTAAAGTCTAGGATCTCAGTCTCTAATAACTATCAGCTAGTTCACTGTCAGTCTTAAAGGCTAAATACATTTTATTTTTTTATGTTCTTTCTTCAGTTGTGTCTAATGCTTTCCTGTCTTTTCCTGCCACTGTATGGGATGTCGTGTCCTCTCTTCCTTCTCTTTGATAGAGGCCCGTTGGTATCTCTCCTCTCTCTGGAACGGCCTCTTCCTTCTGCTGTCATTTCCTGTTTCCTGGGATCTCTCTTGGGTACCCACTGTGTGTGTGTGCGATTGCATGCATGACTGGATGACGCCGCGTGTGCGTGTAGATATGTGCCTGCTGTATGTGTGTGGCGTGTGTCCTCTGTCTGTAAACTCTAAATGACTCAGCCGTCCCGTCCATCAGGACATGGCTGACGGAGGACCTCACAAACACATTCTCAGATCTTGATGGAAGAGTTCCACCCGCTAACGAATGCTTAATTTCTTGCAGCTCACTAGTAGGTTTACACATAGACACAGTTGTAGCATTGTTAAAAATACAGCTTTTAGCACAATGATTCTGGATTTCTCGGAATTAAAATAACAGATTTGTGGGAGGGTTGTAAAAAGCTTTTCCTCTCTGACGGATGACACAACCAAGTTGCATTGGTTGTGTCCATCCCAGACAAGCTGTATTAAAAGCACAGAATGCTTCATTAATATAAGATAACGCTGGAATATCGGTGATATCAAAACATTTAATTAACAACAAGGTCTTAAAATGTGTAACTAATAGTTTCATAAATCATTTGAAGATGCTTCATAGCTCATATGCAATTTATAAGAACTTTGGTCCACATTATCTGCAGCTCTTCTTTAAACATAATTAATCAAATAATCTTTCACAATTTGGTGGGTTGTTCTTATAAATGGCTTATAACCTAGAAAGCAATAGTTAATAATGTATTAACCATTAATAAAACAATTATTTATAACCTATAAGCGCTTCATGAAAAGTGCCTTCTTAAGGACTTTCACATTGGTGTATTGCAAAATTCTCGCTTGCAGATATTATGTCTAGGGCTTTTATTGTGAAAGGTAAGAACGGAAGGAGTGGATCTGGTCTGCGCTGTCGTTGTCAAGGTTGTAATGAAGAGTAATAAAGTTTGTCTCCCTTGTTCCGACTATGGAGCTAGTGTTGCTTCATAAATATAGGTGCAACTCAAATGTGATTGGTTGATGCCTTTATTCTTGGTGCGATGGCTCAGAAACAGCAGCCTTGTTCCAAAAAAAATACATTGTTTCTTATTCGCCAAGGAATATTCACGTTCTGTTTGAAAGTATTCATGACTTAATAACAGTTTGAAAAAATAGGTTTACATGTGAGTTAATTGCACCTACAACCCCCCCCGTCTAAAGACGGGGGGGTTAAAGAGATGAACAATAGCGGTTATGTGCAACAAACCTCTCTATTATTGGAATATACAGGTTATAAATCACCATATGAAAGTATTCAAGTATAACTGTTTATAATGAATAATTGTTTGTGCTTGTGGTTCTACCGATTACACCAGACCTGCACACGTCACCTGCTGATATCAAAATAGGTTTTGATATAATGACATATAACTGCATTCTTCCTCTTAGAGTGCCAAGTAGTCCACTTCCTGGACCTTATCTGGGTGCCCTGTAGTGGCCTCTCTTCCTATGGCGTTTCCTTTGCTTCCTGCATGGCATTTAGCTGTGACTCAGCAGCTCCTATTTTATGCACTTTTAATCAGGAGACATCGAGGACACTCCACTCTACTTCCTGTGTGAGGATAAAGGCTCATTCTGTGAATTCACTCTGTGGGATAAGATAGATGGGTGGGGGGTGGCAGGAGGGGTGTGCAGGGTGGTAAGCTTTCCAGCAACCCTTCGTTCTTCTTAAACAATCTTTTCTCTTCTCCTCACTGAAACCACTGAACTCACACATAGTCATGTTGTTGGAGTCAGAATAGCTGTCTCTCTGTTTCTCTCTCTCACTCTTTCATTGTGTTTTGCTCTCCACAGCATGCAACCCCAGCCTCTGCAAAGCTAAGGGTCGTGGTCTGCAGCCGAAGGGCCTGAGGGTGAAGGAGACGGCCGACTTCCAGGTTTACACCAAAGGAGCTGGCACCGGGGAGCTCAAAGTCACCATCAAGGGGCCCAGTGAGTTGCACTGCAAACACCAGTCTTGTTTTCACTCCGTTGATGGAAACACATCACTTTAGAACATAGTGGAGCGTTTAGCTGCCAAAGAGCCAGATGTTTTTGTTCAGGAGTTGGTGGAGACCAAAGCGGAGCTGTAAGAAGAGGGAATATGGGAATTGCATCAGGGAGCCAGAAACAAGATTCCAAATGAATGCAAAATATTCCCTACACTGCCTGCTATTTAAATAAGCCACTGTTTGCTAAGTTAGCCGTAACCGTTGCTAACTGTTATCAATGGAAAGTAGCTGTAGCTTGCTCAAAGACTGCCTAGAGGTCGCTTATTGTGTGCTAATTTCCATATGTGTCCATAAAAGTATAAAAGATGGAATTTCACAAAATGTAGTCAAACGAAGTCAACAGGATGACTTTCTTCAAGGCAGAGTAGCTAATGTCTGCCCAAAGAAAGTCGCTAGATGTGTCCCTCTGCTTCATTCTGGAAAAAAAACAACTAAAAGGGGTTTTAGAATGAATCACATCTAGCTTGAAAACTAGATCTTTTTTGCGATGGGATCACATCAGTTGTGATGAAACATTTGGTGAAGATTAAAAAAAAAAAAGGGGCATACTGATTATCATCTCTGTGTTTGCAGAGGGACTGGAGGAGCCGTGTAAAAGGAAAGATCTTGGAGATGGTGTGTACGGTTTTGAGTATTACCCTACCACACCTGGAACATATACAATCACCATCACCTGGGGAGGACAGCACATCCCCCGCAGGTACACACACACACACACACACACGCACACACACACACACTCGCATGGAAAGAAGTGCCACATTGAACTACATTGACTTGTCGCTGTGACTGATCGCTCTGCTCCGTTTAGTCCCATTGAGGTCAAGATTGGCGCTGAGGCCGGCCAGCAGAGGGTGAGGGCCTGGGGTCCGGGGCTGGAGTGCGGCATTGTTGGCAAATCTGCTGATTTTGTGGTGGAGGCTGTTGGAGACAACGTGGGTACACTGGGTGAGTAATCTGGAGAGACTGCAGAGACAACACGCACTGTAAAAGCATCCTGAAAGCATGTGTCGTAAGTTTCCAAAGTTTTACCTTCAGCTACTCACTGACAGCTCTTCTAAGCTCACTGTGTTTGTTGTTTCCCTGTTCAGGCTTCTCTGTGGAAGGTCCGTCTCAGGCCAAGATCGAATGTGACGACAAGGGCGATGGATCCTGTGACGTGCGCTACTGGCCCACAGAGCCTGGGGAGTATGCAGTGCATGTGCTTTGCAACAGCGAAGACATCCAACACTCTCCTTTCATGGCTGAGATTGTCAACCCACCAGCCAAAGACTTCTACCCCGACAAGGTATACGCACACCCAGGGTCATGTATGGAGGACTAAAGCTGCCATTATAATAAATAAATTACTCAATGAATGAATAAATAAATTAAATAATAAAGAAAGTACTGGAACAAATAAAAGCCTCAGTTATGAAATACATGTGGAGGTTCATTTGAAAATAAATAAATATGCACAGAAATAGAAAAATATATTTAAAAAATATAGATTTATTTGACAAATTACTTATTTTGGATTCATTTTTTTACCATCAAGAACCACACCCCTTTAATTAACATAAGTGGAAAAAATACAGAAATAAATAAAAATAGAAATAAATGTAAACAGAAAATAATGAATTGGGAAATAATTAAATATGAAATAAATGCATACAAAATAAATATGTTCATGTTTATTTATTTTGTGCATATTTATTTATTTCCAAATGAACCTACACATTTATTTGATACATTTCTTTCTTTGTCATTTTATTTATTTATTATTTGAGTCATTTATTCATTTCTTATGACAGCTTTACAAGTGCATTTCATTGTTGTGCAGCTGCAAAACAGATGTACAACTGAATGATCTGTTATTCATTTTCATGTTGAAATCGTTTTATGTCATAGCCCTTCAAATGTAGAACTGTTTTCCTGAAGCTCCGTGAATGTGTTGACTCCAGGTTAAGGCGTTTGGTCCAGGCCTTCAAAGCAGCGGTTTGGCTGTTGGAAAGCCCACTGAGTTCACAGTCGATGCCAAGCAAGGAGGAAAGGCTCCTCTGAAGATTGCGGCTCAGGTGTGTGTGTGTGTGTGTGTGTGTGTGTGTGTGTGTGTGTGTGTGTGTGTGTGTGTGTGTGTGTGTGTGTGTGTGTGTGTGTGTGTGTGTGTGTTCCAGTATATGAACAGAAATGTACTGCAGCCCCTCAAACACCTCGGCCTTCATGTTCCGAACACATTTTCATTCCACTCGTCTCATTTAATTTTCAACATCTGCACAGGACGGTGAAGGTTCTCCTGTGGATGTACAGGTTAAGGACAATGGCAACGGCACATACGCCTGTACTTACACCCCTCGTAAACCAGTAAAACACACCGCCATGGTCTCCTGGGGAGGAGTCAACATCCCTGACAGCCCATTCAGAGTGAGTACGCCGAGAGAGAGAGGTTTCACAAAGGACATTGTATCACAGGAAAGCCTCTTAAGCTGTTGTGTTGTTGTTTTTTATCACAGATGAATATCGGAGCAGGCTGTCATCCAAACAAGGTGAAGGTCTCAGGACCAGGGGTGGCCAAGACCGGCCTCAAGGCCTTCGAGCCAACATACTTCACTGTTGACTGTGCAGAGGCTGGGCAAGGTAGAGCCACTAAAAACTGTTGCATCCTTTCACACAATAAATCACAGCAGTATTTTCTGCCACTGAATAATGGATGTTATAAACCATGTAAGTAGCTTGGTCAGGAGATCTGCAATGTGTATCATCAAAAATATCTAATTCCTGTGTGTAATGTTAAAGGGGTTACTTGTAGTTACAAACTATAGATAACCATCATTCAACTCTGCAGTTATTTTCAGCTTTACAGAGCAAGCGTCCTTCAGCACATTGTTTCAGTTTTCCAGACTATAATTTCCTCTCTAACTGTTCTAGAACATAGCCCAGTGTACCTACCTGCCCTGCACCAAATGACAGATGCTGTAGCCAATGTTAGCAACTAGCTAGTGCAGAAAGTGGAGCATTCAGCAGCTAGGAGGCCAGATAATTCCCTCAGAACAGAGACAGGACTCCAGATGAACGCTAATGTTGCCCTGTGTCTTGTGGATGTGTAAATGGCATTTGATGCGAATAAGTTGCCTTAAAGGAATAGTTTGGATGTCTTTAAAGTGTGGTTGTACGAGGTTCTTCTCCATAGTCCGTGTATTACCAACAGTAGATGGAGTTTGTAGAAACAGTTTCCTTCAATGAAGTCTGGTGGTTTGGGTGAGAGCACTGATGGATATAACAGTTTCAGTTTCCTGTCAGAGAGGGCTGTCTGACAACAAGGTAGAGCGGTGAAAATATTATTTTAGGTGTCTAAAATACATCACAGCAGTACATTACTTTGCTCCTGTGCTGGTCCGTTTCTCCAAACTCCATCTCCTGTAGTAATACACCGAGTATGGAAAAGAACCTCATACAATCACACTTCTAAACATCTGAACTATCCCTTTAAAAACTGTATAAGATTATAATATGTCATTGTTGTGTGTTATCTGCTTCCACTGCCCCAAGTGACCAAAGCTTAACATTTTTTATAATTTATTTTAGTTATCTCCCCTTAACTCATTAATTGAAATACAACAATAAAGGGCAAAATGGCTGCACTGAATGGCTGTAAAGCATCAGAAATCATTTGTGTGTCATGATGACTTTTGTCTCCTGCCCTCAGGTGACATCAGTATAGGAATCAAGTGTGCCCCCGGAGTGGTGGGACCCGCAGAGGCCGACATCGACTTTGACATAATTCGGAATGACAACGACACGTTCACTGTCAAGTACACGCCTCCTGGAGCAGGCAGCTACACCATCATGGTCCTGTTTGCTGACCAGGTGGGTGTGAATCCTGCAGCGTGAATGAGAGCAGAGTGTGCACGTGTAGGATCGGAGATTGAGTGTAATCTGTTTGCTAAAATGTGTGTTTGAACACAGTATTGCTTCTGTTTGTTGCTTAGGCTATTCCAATGACACCCATCAGGATCAAAGTGGATCCTTCTCATGATGCTAGCAAAGTCAAGGCTGAGGGACCAGGACTCAGCCGCAGTGGTGAGGACACCTATTCAGTAGATGTGTGTTTGAGTGTGTATACATACACATATGTATTTGTTTGAGTGTGTATACATACACATATGTATTTGTTTGAGTGTGTATACATACACATATGTATTTGTTTGAGTGTGTATACATACACATATGTATTTGTTTGTGTATACATACACATATGTATTTATTTGAGTGTGTATACATACAC
>NW_022280144.1:843553-868484 GCF_004355925.1 Anarrhichthys ocellatus
TGTGTGTACATATACGTATATGTGTGTGTGTACATATACGTATATGTATATGTGTGTGTGTGTGTGTGTGTGTGTGTATATGTGTATGTATGTGTGTATATATGAATAATGGATTTGAGCATTACAGAGCACAGCGATGTTGTACTGAATTACTAAGTTAATAATTTTGTGTGTGTGTGTGTGCGCGCACAGGGAGTGCATTCACAGTGAAGGTAACGGGTGAGGGCAGGATGAAGGAGAGTATCACCAGGAAGAGGAGAGCCGCATCGGTCGCCAACGTCGGAAGCCAGTGTGACCTCAGCCTCAAGATCCCAGGTAATTCTGATTACTCACAATGCGTAGGCGGAGTAGCAAAAAAACTGATTTGGACACAATTAAAAAATCTCCATTTCACAGCATCGCCAAAATTATGCAGGAAACCGCAGTTCTCAGCTGAGTCCACTTCCGGGTTCTGCTGCTACAGTGTTTCTTGGTCTGGTATGACCACTAGCTTATGGTTTAGCTAGTGTCGGCAAACATTTCGAGAGATATTTCTTTGTAACTGACTTGTCCAGTTCTTCTACAATGTTCCATTGTCATATTAAAAGTACAAGGTACATCGTCTCACTGCATGTGTGTTTTCAATGACCCAAACTTCTGACCGGCTGTCTTTCCAGAGATTAGCATAGCGGACATGACAGCCCAGGTGACGAGCCCGTCTGGCCAGGTTCACAAGGCCGACATCATGGAGGGAGAGAACAACACCTACTGCATTCGCTTCGTCCCCACCGAGACCGGTGTGCACACCGTGTGTGTGAAATACAACGGCGTACACGTGCCTGGCAGCCCATTCCAGTTTACCGTCGGCCCCCTGGGAGAGGGCGGGGCTCACAAGGTCCGTGCCGGAGGGCCGGGCCTGGAGAGAGCAGAAGCCGGAGTGCCAGGTTGGTGTTGGGGCTGGATTAGTAGTCTGTGTGTGTTCTTCTACACAGCTTACCTCACTCATGTTTTGCCCATGTGTTGTGTGTAGCTGAGTTCAGCATCTGGACAAGGGAGGCCGGGGCCGGAGGTCTCAGTATTGCTGTGGAGGGGCCGAGCAAGGCTGAGATTGCATTTGAGGACCGCAAGGACGGGTCCAGTGGCGTGTCCTACATCGTGCAGGAGCCCGGTGAGATAAGAGACGGGGGGGGAGCGTTATGCATGGATGAGAATTAAGTGTGGAAAAAAAAGAACACATCTAGTAAATTTCTCTTCTTCAGTGCAGGTTTTCACATTCTCTTTTACTCTCTTTTTTTTCTATAAATGTTTGTTTTATGTGTGCTGAGGAGGACTGCCACTGTTTTGGTATTGGTGTGACTATTTTAGTTTCTGACTTGAAGCCCGTTCTCCTGTAGGAGACTACGAGGTGTCGATCCGCTTCAACGATGAGCACATCCCCGACAGCCCCTTCCTGGTCCCCGTGGCCTCGCCATCCGATGACGCCCGTCGCCTCACTGTTGCCAGTCTTCAGGTGAGGCTCTGAGACATACACACATCCGTGTGCACACAAGCCAGGCCACAGCACACCACCTACAATGCAGCAGCAGCAATAGATGTATTTTCTGCGTTCATAGTGTGGAGTTGGTAACACGTTTACAGGTTGTAAGAGTTTCAAGTTAAGTATAAAACAGAGAAGTGGATGTTGTAGCAGGCCAAGGTGGTTGTGGTTGCGTAAGAGCTGCTGCTGCATTGTTAGGCAGTGCAAGGGCTTCTGGGACACGAGAGGACTGTGTGTGTTTCTCGTGCCTCATTCTAAAGGCTGCCAACAGCCTCCCACCTCTAAAAGTGATACGGGGCGCTAAAGGGTTAAAGAGGTCTGACATGGGCTATTTTCCTCTCTGTCTCTCTCCTCACTTACACAGACACATAGAATACTGTGGAAACACTCTTCTGACTATCTCATCAAAATGTGACTTTCTCGTGTTAATTTACCATAAGTATTTCTATATTTATCTTGCATGAATTTTCATCTATTTCTTTCTCCCCCTGTTGGAAATGGGCTTCCCTACAACGCTGACTTTCACACATTAGCATGTATCTTCACCTGCATGCAGACCCCCCCCCCCCCCCCCCCCCCCCCCCCCCATATACAATATACACATACGCTTACAAACATGCTCACACATAAACTGTTCGAACTGGCTCCTTCTCCCAAAAGGAAAGTCACTTTTTCTCTCTCTGTTCTTTCTTTTTGCTCTGTCTGCCTTTTCAATGTACAGCCCTCCTCTTTAGCCTTGTTAGCAACCTCCAGGTAAGGTAAATAGTAGCACATGTAGTCTGAATATGATACTGTGGTGATCACGATGCTTTTAAGTGGACCGTATGAAGTAACTTAAGTGTTCAGCAGGAGGGAGGGGGGGAATAGTCATTTGGCTGGTGTTAAATAATGGTGATGCAGTGTTGAGTGTGTGAGTATGTGTTGTCGAGCAGGAGTCGGGTTTGAAGGTGAACCAGCCGGCGTCGTTTGCCGTCAGCCTGAACGGAGCGAAGGGGGTGATCGACGCCAAGGTCCACAGCCCATCTGGGGCTCTGGAGGAGTGCTGCGTTACTGAGATAGACCAAGGTAACCATGGGGATGGTGTCCAGAGTGATCGAAACACCCTCAGAGTGTGCACACTGAGGTGATCTTTGATGTGTTGCTGGACATGAGAACCCATTTTCATGTGCCTTGTCTCTCCGCTCCTCTCTGTTTGTCAAGATAAGTATGCAGTTAGGTTCATCCCCAGAGAGAACGGCCTCTATCTGATTGACGTGAAGTTCAATGGAAGTCACATCCCTGGTAGTCCATTTAAGATCCGAGTTGGAGAAACAGGCCAGGCTGGAGACCCTGGGATGGTGTCGGCCTACGGGGCAGGACTGGAGGGAGGCACCACAGGTAACGCACTACCCCTTTCAGAACGGTCTTGTCCCCAGTTCCTACTAAACCTTACATTTGTCCCCATCCTCTCCTCAATCCTCCTCTTGTTTGCCCCCAGGAACTGCATGTGAATTTGTGGTGAACACAAGCAAAGCGGGTCCTGGCGCTTTAGCTGTGACCATCGACGGGCCCTCCAAGGTGAAGATGGACTGTGTGGAGTGCCCCGAGGGCTATAGGGTCACATACACCCCAATGGCTCCTGGCAACTATCTGATTTCCATCAAATATGGCGGTCCCTACCACATCGTCGGAAGCCCCTTCAAAGCCAAGATCACTGGTGAGAAAAGTCTTTATTTCTTTAGGCAAACAAGATAAAAACTGAATGTAAATCCCTCTGAGATCAACTTACACCATCGCCTCCATCTCCCAGGTTCCAAGCTAGTGTCCAGCCACAGTATGCACGAGACCTCTTCTGTCATGGTCGACCCTGTGACCCGGGCCATCAGCTGTTCTCAGCAGGCAACTCCCACCAAGTCAGATGCCAGCAAGGTCATGGCCAAGGGCCAGGGCCTGACCAAGGCCTTCGTTGGTCAGAAGAACAGCTTCAGTCTCGACTGCAGCAAAGCAGGTGTGTGTGTGTGATTGTGACGTTAAGAAGTGCGTTTTGTTCTGTGCTTTTTTTACCAAGACATATTTCTGGCCAATTGAGGGAGTTCCAGGTTGCCCCCAAAAAAATGTATCATCACTTATTAATTCACTACAGAAGTGAGCCCGATGTGAGTAAAAGTCACAAGAGTGACCATTCTGATCATAGCTTTCACTTCCTTCATGGTTATCTCCTCAGCTTTAGCTGACCACTATAGAATAGTTCTTCTCAAATGGGGGTCTGTGACCAAATGTATATAAATTGACTCAAAAAAGGTTGAGAACCACTGAATTAGAGCTCAGAATATGTTTGATTTTAATGCATATAAGTTGGGAAGTAACTTTTTCTGGAAGAAGTAAAAATGTCATTCACTTTTCCCACAGACAATGTGATGTGACTCCCAGGTGAAGCACGTCTATGGCTTGAATCAACATGAAAGTCATCAGTCCAAAATATCAATAACTGTTAAAAAGTCGAAGGTTCAAGCCTTTGAACATTTCAGTTACCTATGTCTCCCAAAATGCATTATGGGTAGAAACGTCCAAGATTCAAATTCTATCACGCTCGTCGCCTAAATTTTAGTGGATCATAATAATAGCCATATTGGGTATAGAATTGATCTGCAGATTCTCCGGTTCAAAATGAGATCAAACATTTCTGTAGATGTCAGTTTTTGAGCCACAACAAAGGCTGCTACAAACGAGGCAAGGCTTTTTTTTTTTTTAGCCTAGCTGATTGCTGGAAATGTCTTTTGGTACTGAAGCAGTTGTTAATCTGACATACCGGCCAGTTCAGAGGAGTGATTAGTCAGCAGTCAATGACGGTGTAAACAGTCAATGGAATAGTGAATCACCTCAACCACAAGAGGTCCTAGAGCATGCAGTCATAAACGAGCACAAAAATATGAGGCTGGTGGGTCTAGTAGAATGCGAGATGAGCTGTGGACAGATGGACGGATACACACACACGTGACCGGCGACCGCACGCATGATCTCCCAACAGGCCTCTGCCTGGCGGGGATAATAGTTGAAACTGGCGGCCATATTAATATGCTCTGTGTCCATCCACAGGTCGTAACATGCTCCTGGTCGGTGTGGATGGTCCCAAGGTTCCCTGTGAGGAGATCCTAGTGAAACATTTGGGCAACCGCTTGTACAACGTCAGCTACCAGCTGAAAGAGAAGGGAGAGTACATCCTGGTGGTCAAGTGGGGAGAGGAGCACATCCCTGGTAGCCCCTACCATATTACTGTCTAAACCCAGCTCCACCATCACAAACCTAAACCACTGTTTAATTAATGCAACTGAAATTCTATCTAGAGTCTAACCGATCCTTGTTTACAACTGCAAGTCCCTCCTGTGTTACAAATTAGGATTTCTGGCAGTTATTTGTGTCTTATAACTATTTAACCAAGTAGAAAACAAAGTGTCGCAACAGTGTTCACCCTCAGCCAGATTTCTGTGTTTTACCCTCAAGTTAATATTTGAGTCCAGAATCTCCCAAAGATGAATGCATGGACACATAATGCTCGCTTTCTGGTCAATCGCTCCATTCCTTGTTTTATTCTTCTGCCTAATCGCACCCTTCAGTAAATTTAGGGAGAAAAAATATGCACCTTTTTTTTACATTTTCAGTCATGGGCATGAGTGGCCATTAGCAGATGTGTCTGAACTAGTGTACAGTGATAGGATGGCGTAGCGTAGCCCAGCATTGGATGGAAGGTTACTGTTTACACTGGAGGAGCTTCTCTTACATACATGAACGATGCAGTCAGTTTTATATGAACAATCACACGACTTGAACCGAAGAGTGTCCCAAGTAATGTGCCTTCCTTACCCACGTAAAATGACACACTTTGACGTAAGGTTTTTAATTATCCGTATAAAAGTGAGATCAACTGTTGCTTATAACTGCGAGTGCTCAGCACTGGTTCAGCCCGCTTCAGCATGTGGTTTTCATGACTCTTTATCCAACCCGGATGTTTGACCTGCTGCTAGTGTGATCCAGTTTTATGCACCTCTGTTCCTTAAAGCCGTGATATGGATTAGAATAGGGAAGTAATAAAGGATTCGAGATGTGAGCAGGAGAAGACACATTTCACAGTAGCTTTGTCACACGTGCTCTCTCAACACCGCTGCTGTTTTAATGGGACACAACATGTGATCTGCATGTTCTTTAGGTTGTAAAACTCTTTTGCCACAGAAAGAGTCCGATTGAGAATAACATCAAAGGTGACGTGTGATGCGCTGGTGATGGTTCACCTTTGAGTATGGAGCTTTCTCATATACATTCAAATGTTTTTAAAAGGGAAGTTTCTAACGTTGTGCTGGACAGAAGGGCTGAAGATAATGTGGGTTGTCATGTCCTGAAAAAAAATCCTGATCGACCATAAAAGAAAAGAGAACAGCCGTTTCTTTGTTTTCTGCTCAGTGTTTGTATCTCGCCCCCGTCAGCCGCCACTCACCCCCCTCCCTTTGTCCTTCCAGCTCGCTTTGTGCATAGTCTATCTTTCAGAACAAAAAAATGAATCTTGTCCTAAATAATAAAAGGCTTTAAAGTGTTTGTAAGACAGTATTTTCATACACAATAAAGTTGTCCAAGTGTTTTTCTGTCAATCTAATGGCTGTTTGTTTTGTGTCCTTAAACTTTGTCCGGTTCACATGGAATGAAGATTCTAAATCATGACAAATACTAAACTGGTGAAACATGAATTCAATCCCATGTGTTTTTATCTAAATGTGAAGGTTATTCCTCTCATCAGTAACTTTGACGGAGCAGAGTGTTCAGCTCGGCAGTGCTGTTAAGCTGCAATCACAGAGGTCTCCAGTGAGTGGAACATGTGTAGATCACAGTGAACCACATTACTGGAGTCTGCAGCCAACGCCCTTCCTGGAAAAGTCCAACTCCTTATTAGGCCTGACTCCCGTTCCTCCTCCAGAGGGCGCTGCAGCAGAGGGAACCTCAACACTTGATGACGTCGTTTATGCAGAGCTTTGAACAACAGAAGCCTTTTGTTTAAATTACATCATTTAGACCAACAGTCTAAAAGCCTCAGGACGAAACTTTTCAGATTGTTTTTCAACGGATGAGTAGTGATTAGTCTCATTATTGATCCAGGGTTTTTCACAAGAGTAATATTAATAAATGTCTGTAAATTACTCTTAGTCCCACACAGCATGTTGAGTGTTCCACATCAATCCTAAAATGTGAAACATTACCTATTTTTCTGTTGTGTCAGCATAACAAAATCCACAGGATTCAGAAGAAATGTTTCTTTGGAAGTTGGTTTGTTGGATCAATTATATTAATAATTTTGTAATGTACATTGCTACTGTAGGTGGTGGCAAAATATTTGTAATTAAAGAATTAATTTCCAAATAGTATTTTCAAAGTGAGTATTCCAGTAGAGCCCACCATGAGGATGGTGGGGTTATGAAATGTAAGTCTGATTAGAGATGATGGGTCCTTTGGCACGATGGTTATTTATTTATCATCAATCTGCTGTTTAGTTCAGTGGCTGATAAAGACTTAATGGTGTTGTAATTGCACTGGGCTCAAGAGGCCACTATACGGGCATAGCCCCACGCTCGAGTGGGAAAACGATACCCATTCCCAAAGCCTTTTGCAATTAGGCGGAAGCCACAAATTTGATGTCAAGTGGGGCTGATTGCCTGGTGCCCCACTGCAATTTGATGGGCAATCTGCCTGTTATCATTTGCTCGTAGTTGGCAGAAGTTATGAAAGCAACTGTGGTCACAATGAAAGATGAGGTTTATCTTCACAATTTGAAAGTTTGTAAAGATAATTTCTGGTTGCTTTTTGCCTTTATTCTATAGTGCAGCTGTAGAAACAGGAAAGGGGAAGAGAGTTGTGATGAAATGCAGCAAAGGGCCACGGGTTGAGATTAAACACCTCGGTGGACCCCAGCCTCAGTCTAAAAATAATCTGATTTAACATGGAGTTGTTCTCCAGGAAAAAATGTCTAACTATGTCAGAGAAGAGGATTCTTTGCTTCCTTTGTGTCTTATCTTTAAAGGATGATACCTGGTCAAGAACAGGTTATCAGGATCTCAAGCATCTTTCTGAGAGGATTAGCAAACATGAGAGCAGACAATGCAGTGACATTGGACACACTGCAGAGCCAACAAAGAGGAGAAAAGGCAGAAAGTCAAAAAATACCTTTTTCTTTTTTTTCCAAAAGAGAAGGAAGTGTAGGTAGTCATTTTTCAATAATGGTCGAATTTGGCTGTTTATCTATGAATCTACGTACATTCCTCTCCATCATCATTGTAGGTGACTTTTTATTTTATTTTACAAACCTCAGAGAGAGGAGAGAAAAAGACAGATGTGAACACTGCACATATTCACTACACAGCATGAACTGCTACAACTTTAATACATGCAACTGTTTTTCCAAATCTAGTCAGTATATGCTTTATGCAGTTGTGAAGTATTATGTTTATACTCAACACTCATACCAATTACTTACAGCTAGGCTACTATAACTTTTAATCACAAATCATAATTAATCTGGAGAGTAAACAGAAGTTTTTAGGTCCTATGCATTTACATTCTTCAATGATTAAATGGGTGCCAGATTGCATGAAAAAGCATCCAAATAGAGCTTGTTCCCTTGTGTTGTCCTGGGGTCATTTTTGACCCCAGGATAGCACAAAATGTTCTAAATAAATGAGACATCATATTTTTGGTTTAATATTGAATGACTTTTCCTAATTTAATGGGGACAACTGGGTAAACACAAACTCAACATGTTGATATGTAAAGTTTTATGTAAAGCCATTAAAACACCCAAAGAATATGTCTTTCCAATTTTAGGTCAATCAGTGAGATTTTATGGTGATCTGCATATTTCTCCATAGTCCCGTAACAGGGATTCTGGATGTATACGGGTTTGGGTGTCGGGGGGGTTGTTTTATTTAAAGGGCTATTTAGGTAGTCAACAAAAAACTAAGTACCTGACACATAAACTTGGGTAGCAATTTTAATTACAATAATGCTCTGCAGGTTCAAATTGCTGGGGTCAAAAATGACCCCAGGATAACAGGTGTTAGTAAATTTGAAGGTAACAGGAGGGTTAAATATTGCAGAAATGAATGTTGACATGTTTTATATGTCAGGTAATGACTTGGAATAAAGTTGACTAAGGAGTTGAAACACAGAGGTGGGTGATAATTTATACTGTATGCTTTATAAACAGTCAAACCTGACGGGGTCATTTTTGACCCCAGAGGACAACAGGTGTGATTATGTGCTGCCATTAGAAAAATTCAAATGATTCAAGAACAGCATCCTCACTAAACTTTGATATGTACCTCTCTGTGATCAGTCAAATAGTAAAAAATAATATAAAGTCAAAATAATTCATTGTTTCATTGTATTTTCACTCAAAAACAGGGTATACTTTTATGTAAACAAGGTCTATTGGCCCTAAATTCCAAAATGAAGGGAACAATTTGTGGTAATGTGTTGGACTGAAGTAAGACTAAATGTGTAAAACAGAATTGATTGACAATTTATACTGTATGCTATAAAAACAGTCAAACCAGGTGGGGTCATTTTTGACCCCAGAGGACAACAGGTGTATGGCAGTCGGGAGGACAACACAAGGGTTTTAAAGAATTCTTAGAAGACTCCCTCCTATCAGAGGTCCCAGTCTCAGTCCCCAACGTCCTCAGATCCTGGAGACGCTCAGGAGACGCTCTACATGCTGTGTCACTGGAAGAGCACTGTAGAGGGAAAATCACGTTTAGGGCCACCACAAAGGGCCATCCAAGAGAGTAGTGCTTTTTTAATATGGCGGACTTTATATTGGTCCCATGTGTGGTATTTATTATATTAACTTTACAAAAGAAGTGCTGCCCTGCAGGCCTCTCACTTGAATCAGTAGGAACAGCATACCATACTATTCACATTAACTATGACTATGCTCACTTCAAGCGCCCCACTGAAACCATGGCAGAGTGACACTGAGCCAGCATGAACATCATCACGAGGCTGAAACAGAGGCAGCTAAACGGAACTCAGCCATCGGTCCTCTGCCAGCGGACAGCCTGTGATGTAGACCCGTGTGAGCAGCTCGTAGTATCCGTAGGTGTGCCGAGTTACGTCGTCCGGATATGGGCAGGAGTTCCTCCCTCTGCTGCTCCAGCCTGCTAAGCTTCACACACACACACACGCACACACACACTCTCAACCCACAACTCGTGTATTTTTCACAGGTAAGTGACCTTATCTCATTTCAGATCTATCGTTTCCTCTTATTGGCATTGCTTGCGTTTCTTGCTCGCGCGATAGATGTGTGTGTATATATATATATTTTTAAAAACCGCGAAGTTGTATCTCTGCTCTTTGAACTCGGCAGCATATATAACGTTAGCAGTCAAAGTCTTGTGATAGAAATGGAGTTTAGCGTCGAAATAATTGCTTTGGCTTTCAAAAGGTTCAAACTAAACTATGTAAAGTAGTTTGCGCTCAGAACGTTTTTCTGTGACGTTTTCCAGCGGGACGACGGGCTGCATACTTTACGAGGCCCCGCCCTGTTCTCCCTCTACAGGCTGTCTGTCTGTTCGGTTGACTGTTTGTCCGTCTGATCTATCTATCTATCTATCTATCTATCTATCTGTTCATCCATCCGCAGATGTCTTTGAGTGAGAAAAGTGATGAGGAGATCAGCAAGCTGCTCGCTGAGTATGGCATCAAACATGGACCCATAGTCGGTAAGAAAAGTGCAAACATGAATGACTTTATGAAGGAAGTCCTTCCTGAGATCCTAACTGCTCAGCTGGAGGTGAAGCATGCAGGCTTTTAGAAATACAACCGAGTTTAGAAATCATTCACTAAAATGACAGGCAATAATGTATTTATACAATAATACTATGTTATTACACTATAATTTTGATGATGTTGTGTTACATTGACCCTATAAACTGAAGAACACACACATATATATACACACACATATATATATATATATTATATATATATGTGTGTATATGTCTGTCAGGTGAGTTTTTGTGTGATGATCAGCATAATGCTAACCCTATCCTGGGTAAAGTGCACAGTAGGTTCTCTGCCTCTCATCTCCATCACCTTCTCTGTCTTTTTGTCTTTGGGCTTCCCTTTTGGTCCAATGTTTTCTCAATATTCTGAGTAAACAAATAAGATATATAATGAGATGAAATACAAACAAACCCCTGAGCCAGTTTCATCATACATAGATTCATTCAAACTGTTTTTCATTTTAACGCTTCACATGATGAAACTCCTTAAATTTATTCTCCACATTTTTCCAACACCTAGACATTGCAGACAAGTCATGTTTTGTATATTTGTGTCTGCTGTGTTAAGGATATTGAAGCCCTGTTAATGTGTTTGTGTGAACATAGACTCCACTCGAAAGCTGTATGAGAGGAAGCTTGAAGTGGCCATGGAGAACGCTCCGGTGGAACCCTCGTCTGATAAGACCTACTACAGGGAGGAAGGTAGGGGGCTCCTCAGTCTACTTTGTGGGACGTGGTTTGTTCATGTGCGGGTCTATAGATGTAGTACCACCACGCAGCGAGCGGCGCCACAATCACTTCTGAAGGGTGTGTGTGTTTTATGGGCTGTTAACAAAAAAAAGACATTTATGTCGGCCCACTGGGAAAGTGCTGGTCTGGTCTGCTTGATGGCCAGTCCAGTCCTGAGACTAGAGAACCAACAGTTGAAGCAGTTATTAGAACGGAGTCTTTACATGAAGTAAGCCTAGAAACGTACAAATAGACAGCACCGCAGCAGAGCCAGGTTTAGGCCTCGGCAAAAACAAAAGCTATTTCGACACTTCATTCATGTCCAAGTCATCAGTCAGGTCTTTAAGGATGTGCAGGAAAAGCAGGTTGTTAATCTGTTTCTCTGTCTTTGTAGATCAGATGCAGGTGTTCAGAAGATGTTCTACCTCATTATAGACATTATGACTGTAATACCTGGCCTAGATGCTTATTAACGCTTTATTACTGTCACACCTGCAAGTGTGTGCAAAATGTTTTGTTGTCCCCCCTATTCTAGCACTGGTGCCACCAACCCATAATCGTCAAATATTCAGCCCTATCTTCTCTCCATATCTGTTATTGATAATTGATTAACATTGTCTCTCCCGCCGGCTGCACAGAGGGAGGCACCACTGATGAGTTCTATTCATTACCAAAAGTTCATTTAGTAAAACAAATACAAACTCATTTCATTGGATGAATCACCTCACTTGAATTGAGAATTTTGTTTTTTGTTTGAATTGTTTTATTTTATTTCAGGGTGATGATGTCATGAACTATGACTGGAAGCTTCATTTGAAAGCTTTAATAGAAGTGTTGCATGTCAAAAGAGAAGAGATCTGGTACAACCCTAATGTGCAGCCATGTACACAAATGAATGTGGTATTTGAGGATGCCTGAACTGGTCCTGACTGCTGAAGTAAAAGTAATACCCCCCCCCCAATACATAAATGTTTTTGAATGTCTCCCCCTGCCTGCTCTAACTATTCTAAGTCAGTTATAATTACAGGCCAGTATATAAATATGAACACAAACCACAACAGCGGGAGGTCTCCTCGTCAAACCTGACATCTAGTGTTCACGTTTCATTTCTAAATGTTTATGTCAACAAGGTACAAAATGTGCTAATGTGTGTTTTTTTTCTTTACAGCGGAGGAAATAACCTACATCACATACAGTCCGGTGAGTCCTGGTTGTGTTTCCTGTGATTCTGTGTTTGTGCCAAATTCCTGTGACTGTTAATAATCTCACAAACTGTCCTGCTTTCATTCCCACAGGTTAGACAAGAGTCAGACCTGTGAGTTCACTTTCAACACACACACACACAAACTCTTCAAACTATTTGATCCAAACATTTCCCACAGGTTTTTTAATATTTCCTCACATACAGCTTTTCTCTTGCTGGATGAATACATGCCTGTTCCAAAATCTCTTTTTTTCAAGTTTAGTGGCAAAATTTACTCTCTACTACTTTCAAACACGAGTTCAAAATAGCATCAGATCTTATTCAGAGACGCTTGACACAAATCTGAACTGTTAACTGTGTCTGGGCTTATATAGACCTGTACTCTTAGTAAGTACCACACCAAAACGAAATCAAAAACGCAAAGATGCAAAATGTTGTGCCGATGGCGGTAATATACAACAGGCTGAGTAAATATATAAAGGGTACGGTACCAGACGTCCTGGTTTGTCCAGGATTGTCCTGACAGAACATCTTCAAAACACTCAAATGTCCAGGTCTTCACCACCATTACAATTGTTTTCAGTGCTTACAAGGAATTTGATTGTGTTCTGTCCGACTCATTATTACCAATATCAGATCATAAACAACTACAAAGGTTCACTCGTTAGAGTGCAGAGCTCATCCAGGTGTGTCTGCAACGACCGCTGCTGTATCGTGTGATTGAATACAACATGTCCGTGAAGCGTCGTCAGGCAGACTTCATTCAAACTCAAAAACAAGCGGTGATGTGGTCGAAGTTGTCGTATAATACACTTCATACAATAGTTCCAAACACAAAGTCACCAAGCTGTCTGCTCGCTTAGCAGCGGCTGAGGGGCGAGAGGTACTCAGCCGTGTGCGGGCAGGTCCGTTAGCTGTTCACTCTTAACTCACTCCAAAACAATAACCGTGTGCAAACTCTCTTTACCAGTGTTATTATACAGCTTTCAGATCGTAGCAACGCTTGTGTGCTACGTGCTGATAGAATTGTCCTCCATCCTGATGAAAACACCGATGGTGCCTGCATGAATGTGCGGAACACTTATGGGTCTCGGTTTGGGGGCTTGAAAAATCCGGTCACCCTACACAAGAGTCCACAGCCATGTTAGCATGTAATTATGTCAACATCAGGATGCTAACATGCTAATGTTAACATGGGTTAGCATGATGTTGACTCACCATCTTAGTTACAGAGACGTTATATAATATGATACCTTAGTATTGTACAGGGCTTGAGTAAATGTACTTAGCTACTTGCCAACACTGGGGACATACTGCCAGTTGTACTGTACTGCAGTGTTGGTTACTTTATAAGTGTTTTAAAAATAGAGCTAGAATGAAATTGAAGTGTAAAGTTTTCCTCCTTTCAGGCTGAAACGAAGAGGCAACATTGAGCCAGATGAGGACGAGGAATCGGACCAAGAAACAGAGTGAGTGTGCTGTATTAACTAGTGGTGTGTTAGAGCAAAATAGTTCATCACCTGGAGTAAATGTCCTCTCCCCTCCTGTGCTTCAGGGCCCCTGTCCAGATCGCCAACAGAACAGCCAATCACAGCGCAGTACGATCCAGGGAACTGGACAGACAATCCGGAGGCAGCGTGTGGAAGGTGATCCGGCTGCTGCTGCTGTTAGCTGTGTTAGCAGCTGCCCTCTACTACGCCTACTGCCGTGTGCTGAAGAACGAAGAGGATCCCTTTAACATTCAATGATCTGATTGGTTGTGAGGATGTCCGGGTTTCTTCTCCATCAGCAGAGAGAACACACAGTTTGACCACATTCCATCAACTTGTAAATGCTCTCTATTTCTTAGTGTCACCATGTCAGGGAAGTGAACCAAAGCCTGATACATCATGTTCCTCTGTGTCGTCAGTGTTGCACCAATTATGTTGGGGGGGGGCAGCCGGCCCTGTCTATTGGACCAATGGGGAATTTTAGATTTAATTAATTTGCTTTAAATAATGTCCATTCATCTTGTGTAGTTCAGGTTTTGCGTCTCTGAATGTTTAGCTGTTATGAGATTCTTTCTTTGCATAGTTTGTCTTTCAAAGGCCGTGCATTGTTCGCTTCAGTTTTAGCATTCGAAGTTGCAGCAAGATGCACTTCCAAGAACCGCACAGTATCTGACAAATAAACAAAGCAGCCAAACTATCTAGAGCTTCTTTGTTGTCCAAAAGCTGTTCAAAACATGTCAGTGAGCCACACCTTTGCACGGGGTGACATGTTCATCTGTTACCATAAACACACAAAACGTCGTTTTTTACTAGAGCACCGAATGTTACAGCTGAAAGAAGTCCCTCATAAATGCATTATTTCCTCCTGTTTAAGTATAAATGGTATACATTTTTGAGCCAGTAAAGATTTCCATCTCCAGTAGGAACTATGGGCTTGTTGAGAGTTTTGGGTTATTTCATGGGGTTTATTGGCAATAAGAGAAATAAAGAATACTGCTCTCTCCTTTCATTTCTTTGCTTTCTTGCATGCAGTGTTTTCCTTCTCTGTGGAGTTTCTGTATTTGATTTGTTTGATGCAGCTGTTCTGTCACATAGTGAGTTGGTCTTATTTGTTAGAAATACATGTTGTCATGTAGCACAACAGACTGAGGACGTCTTTATTTCCAAGCTGTGCTCGCCACGTCCAGTCAAAAACCAAAGGCTGTCTAAATGTGGGAATAAAAACAAATTAAATAAATAGTTTGAAATGTATGTAAAACATCAAGATGAATTCCAAAAGGATGCAAAAATGTTACTAAGGTGGAAGTAAGAGTATTAACAGAATAGTAGACGTGTTTCCAGACATACAACACAGTCAAATATTAAGTTATGAATTCATTTATTTGGTTACAAAACTTGAGCTCAGTGGAGTGCTGCAGGGATGATGTATTTTTGTTGGCCAACCCAGAAGTTGAGGTTGCACATCACATTCTTCCACTGGATTATTACAGAATATAAACTGTGAGGCAGCAAACATTTCAGATACTTTAGAAGATAATCTTCAACACTTAAATGATTTTCGAAGAATCAGCAGTAAAAAGCTAACACTGACATAACTTCACATCACCCCCACTAAGTATCCAACACGTGCTCACCTCTTGTACAAAAGCCTTCCACTAAAGGTGAAGTAGTGAGTACATCAGTTTCAAAGTTTGGCGTGAAGACAGAAAAAAATCAAGGCCTTGAAAGTTGTTGAAAATAGACATAAATAGACATCTGTCATTGAAAGTGCTTGAATTTATACAATTTGTGCAAGAATAGAAATTGTTTTGAGATTATATTTTGGGCTATCTCCCTCCATAACATCTCTTTCAGTCTAGTGGAGAGAAAACATCCAAAATACACATTCAGCTGTTTATTTTACTATTTTGTCTTTTTGCGTCTGTAGATTTCTCCTAAATTCACCAGAAGTTATCATTAGATAATGCCTCATTTGCATATTTAAGCATAACATTTTTCGAAAACTTTTAACACAAAAATAATGGTCTTAATGTGAGTTATCAAATGGGGAAGTTTAATTTTCCTTTTTGTACTCTGTTCTCCTAGTTAAGCAGCCTCCGATCTGCTGTCTGCATGTGTGTCTTCTGCCTGGAGAAAGTGTGACAGTCACGTGCATGCATGAATAAGAATCAGCTTTAATGAATCAGGATCAGAGTGATTGAAGTCAAATGATGTTAAACAGCAGCATTTTCAATATTCTCAGTGTTGTAACAGTAATAAATCTTGATCTGTCTCAAACTGCTATGATGGGTCCTTACTTTAGAGGGAATTTGATATTTAAGGTGTAGGAACGTTGTCTATAGATTCATTGAGCCACCTGTTAGCAACCAACTCTTTAAACACAAGTAAAAGCTTTCAAATTAATCTAACCAACAATCCTTTCAATAAACCCATTGACTTTGAGACGAGGGAACCAGAGTTACTAAAATACTAACTCATCTCCAGGTTTCAGAAGCCATTCCTGCAGCGCTCTATTCCACCAATCTAACCGTTGAACAAAAACAATATAAAGCACTGTTATATTTACAAGATAGAAGCTTAAAACAGTTTGGCAGAGAAAGCACACAGCAGTAGAGTCTGCTGCATGTGGACCCGAGGGAAGATGAGGCAGTGGTGATGCTCTGTGGTTGTATCTTTGGTTGAGTTGAAATTTAACAGCTGTGATCCTGAATGGAGGTTGTGGTCGATGGTCTCTGAGGTTTTGCTTGAGGAGTCTTTTGTCCCAGCCTGGATCCACATAAGCCTTTCACCACTAATGTGGAGTGGATCCAATAAATCCAGTCAGGAATTAAAAGTTTATTCCAGCTGGAGAATCTTTGCTCAAAGTCGTAATTTGAACAGGGAGCTGATACAGAAGTTACAAAAAGACCTTTAGATTGAAAGACTTTGAGATAACAGGGGAACAAGGAAATGTCTTATTGTGGTCAAACACCTGGTCTAAATGCCACCAGTCACGTTGTGGTCGACGGGCAGAATGGAAAGCTGAGGCTCTGATATTAACATCGCAGGTGACTCGAATGACCTGTGAAGAAAACCAAGAACAAGGTCCCAAGAGTTTACAACAGTAACAGAGCTTTCATTGTCTCTGTGTGTTCTGGAACGGCCCATACCTGAGAGCATGTCCATCAAATCCCAGCGCTGTGATGAAGATGTTGACGAGGACGGTGAAGAAGACGAACAAGGTCGCTGCGTTGTTCATTCTGTTCAGTTTAGCGTGTTTCCTCATGTCGTTAAGATCGTACTTCACTGCTGACACAGAATCGCACAACAGCTAATGAGCTACATGAGAAGATGATGCAGAACAATAGACAAAGACAGGGAGGACAAACTTTGTACAAGAGCCAGAGAGCTTTTTATATTTAAGGAGGTTGATATTGGACTTAGGAGGGAAGTTTAGTTATGGATGACAAAAAAAGACTGCTGATTGAAAAAGACCAAACATCAAATTACATATTGTAGGTACATAATAAAATGTGAAATAATTATATAACAAATAGAGAAAATATTCAAATCACCAACGAGTGGAGTTTAGTTTGATCTGGCTACTAGAAGCAGTACAGCAAGTCTGACAAGATGGTTTTCTAAATAAGGGATCCTAGTGGTGGCCCAAAGAAAATATACCACAACACAAACACGAATGAAGAGTTAGAGCAGTGTGACATTTTGGGAAATACACTTATTTGCTTTCTTGTCCAGTGAGATGAGAAGATTGATAGCACTCTTGAAATATGAAGCTACAGCAGCCTGTTTACTTAAGTTTGTATCAAGACTGGAAACATGGACCAGCTGGCCCTGGCTCTTTCTGAAGGTAACACAAGCACTCCTGAAGCTCAATGATTATTTACGCTCTACTGGAAATGACTGCAAAAAAGAATCCCCTGTAAACCCTTAACTTCTGGCTTTGCCCTGCAGTGCAAATGAGAAAAACAAGATGTCAGTTGGTGAGATTTAAGACCTTTACACACCAGGGCATGACAAATGAACAACACAACAATGTGAAATACACGCCTGTTAATATTTGGCATCAAAACTATTCATACCGGCAGTGATGCCAATTTGGGACAGTTGCAACACTTGTTTAATACAAATTCCAATAGATTTTCACAGGAAGAGGATCAACTGGATCCTATTGACACAGAGCAGCGTCTGACAGTCGGAGGTAAAGTATTATATAGACTAAGCTACTGTGAGCTGTATTGTTGAGTTTCCTTTTTAGCAAAATGCTCTGAGTGAATCTGAGTTATCTCTGGTTAACATTCACACAGTGTATATGTCTAGGGCTTTTATTGTGAAAGGTATGAACAGAAGGAGTGGATCTGGTCTGCGCTGCCTTTGTCAAGGTTGAAAGGAGTAATAAAGTTTGCTGTCTTGGTTCAGACTCAGGTGGCAACCTGTGGGACTTAAAAGTGAAGCCAATGCTCAGGTGCCTAAAACCTGCATTCTCTCTACTGACCATCAGGGGGCGACTCCTCTGGTTTCATAAAGAAACCAGATTGTATAGAAGTCTATGAGAAAATGACACTAGTTCTCTGGTTCAGCCAAAAGGCCAAACTCCACAAACCGATACAGTCTATTTTTGGACTACGGAAGCTCCCTGTTGTTGTGCATGATAGTGTACGTAAAGACTGCTGCATGAGGGATGTAACCAGTAAGTTAACATCGCACTGGTTCCCTCGACAAAAAGCCATTGGGATTTTTTGATTATTGCAGAAAATAAGCTCTGTAGCAAATGTTTATGATACTTACATGTTTTGTTCAGCAAGACAATCATCACAAATGAACACCTCTTTATCATCAAAAGCTATACTGTTGTAAACGAAGTTCACCGCGGTCCCATGAGCGCAAGTTTACACACCGAGGCTGTGAAGGTGAACAAGTCTGTGTGATGATGATGTTATAGTCTCATTTAGACAATAGCAACTGCCTTTCTTAAAAGCTACAAAATTGACCAGACTGGTATTTACTAACATAGATGTAGAACAAGACGTTAAAATATGCGTTAACCACAGACTTTGTTTCATGCATCTTACCAAAAACTCATCAAAAACGAATTGACTTTGAGACAAGTGAACCTGAAAAAGTGCTAGCTCATTTCAGGGTTTTCAGTCCTGCAGGACTCTATTGAATGTGTCTGTTCTGCACAGTGTGATTGGTTGATGCCTTTACTCGCCGTGCCAAATCTAAGAAAGATCAACCTTGTTCAAGAATAAAAATTACAATTGATTAATTAAAATCATTATTTTCCCGCATGATATTCACGCTCTGTGTGAAAGTACTCATGACAAAAACAATCATTTTGAATTGTGCAAATGAATTGCACAAAGGAAAAAAAAACAATTTGTAAAGGCCTTTCCTGGTAGTCTGGTCTTAGCTCTGCTCACACCTGTGTCTTGGGTAATCCGAAAAACATGGGCCGCTCAAACAGACCCTTGTTAATGCCAGCACGAACTGGTCTTTGTTACCTTCCAACATCCTCGGCTCTGCCTGTCCACATGACAAAGGGACAATTTTGTCCACTTTTTAGCCAAAATCAAAGAATCTGGACTTCTGACTTCATCTTACAGCTTTTTATGCATTATGCAAACTGGTTGTTGCCAGGAGGGAAGAGCAATGCGCTAATGTTCTCTTTAGCATCTATCAAACAGGCAGACAAGGCTGGAGCTTGATTGATGAAAATCAATCAGCCTCTGATATCATAGGGGATGCAAAACGTGTGGGTGACTTGCCAATAAAGATGAGCAGCAGCCCCACTAGGACCTGCAGCGTGATGGACAGCGCCAGCAGCACGATGAGGGGGATGTAGAAGCGGTAGTGAGGCCCCACGTAGAGAACGGTCTTCAGCTGAGACGAGTTGGCCATCAGCAGGGCGACGTCCAGCATGCTCTGAGCAGCACTCTTCTTACTGGCGTAGTGATTCAAGTTGATGGGCCGATGCACCTTTCCAGAGGGGGCTGTCAGTGCCTGAGGGTTGAGAGGACATAAGGTCTAAGGTGCTATTTTACAGCCACTGCAGCCACCTTTGACTTTGAAGGATGTGATCAACACTGTTGTTCTTTCGTTCTCTCTGACAGGGCTCGGTACATGTCTCGATGGGCACATCGTGTCGGTACATGTGTCACTGCGGTTTGTTCCAAACAGAGGTGTTGTGTATTTTGGTACCATGCTCTCTGTGTACTCAGGTTGTCAGAGGAGAAGTGGGAGTGGCAGAGCAGCAGGTGAGAGAGAGAGAGAGAGAGAGAGAGAGAGAGAGAGAGACCTGAATATGAACTGATTTTTCACGTTCAGGCGTGTCAGGGAGAGTATTTGAAGTGGTGCCAGAGGACAGGTATCTGTTGTTCTGTTGGTTGCTGTAGGCTCTTTCTCAGGGATGTGCCCAGTCCTGTAGGTAGACGAGATGTCACACCCCGGTGCAACTCTCTCTGAGTCACACAGCCTTCATTCATCTCTACACACAGCTGACAGCTATGGAAAGACACACTGATTTCACAACTGACATTGCTGTAAAGAGATTACAAATGATATATCATATATGGTATTATTGTGTCTGACTGTGGCCCATTCAAAATTTAATCTTTCATGATTGTAACTGAAAGACATTAATTAATTAACAAACACACCTGTACAGTGTACAGCTATTAAAGTTACTTGTCGTTTGCATCTGAAGACAATATAATGCAACATTGTTGCCACTGTAGGGTGGTTTGTAGCCTGTCGTAGAGAGTAGAACAGAACAAAAAAGAATAGAAGAAACAATGCAATATAATAGAACAGAACAGAAAATAGAACAGAAACAGAATAGAACAGAACAGAAAATAGAACAGAAACAGAATAGAATAGAATAGAATAGAGCAGTAATAAGAGAGGGCTTGTCCGTCTGTCTTGCTTACCTCTATGTCGCCCACTTTATTCAGAGCCATGTTCTCTCCATTCGGTCTGTACGCTGTGTCCATCCTCCCTCTCTGAGCTATCAGGGGACTGTTGAGGCGCTGGATGTGAGCTCTTGTTCTACAGCCGCAGAAAAGCAGAGAAACAAGTCAGGCAACTCCTCCAGTCACAGAGACAACATGAGTGAGATCCCTCCCCCTCTGTGTCTCTCTCTTCTGTTGAACTTGTGCTTTAATTACACTTCAACTTCTCACTTGACTTCTAAATATAACAAGAAATAATGACTTATAAATAATAATAAGTTTATGTTTAAAGGGTTTCATTGCTTCCCAGAATATAATGATTCCTAATTCTGTCTCTATGTGAGACAAAAACACTTACAATCATTAAGGTTTGGAGAAGATAATGTTTAAATTGTATTCACTGTATTATGTATTGCCTGTGTATTCCTGCCAGTTCTGTCTGTAACAGTAACCCCTGTGCAGAAAGAAACTATGTTCCATTAATGAACAAACCTCTATGAGTGAAACCTTTTGGTGGAGTGTGAAGAGAGCCCAGACCAGACCCGTAAGAGGTCACACCTTCATGTATCAATCACCTTTTGCTTTGTTAAACAGACCTGTATGAGCCCATGCACATGCACTACTCAGACCCAACTAACCCCCTGAATGAATACACATCTTGGGTGCAGATAGTTTCAAGTTGCCTTGTCCTTCCTGAGAAGCTTAGCCCAACCCACACCTTCTGTTTAACTGCCAGAAATGTTCAAAATGTTTCCAACTTGATCAGCAGAGGGGATTTATTGTTTATAATACTAAAATCATTATTCAGAATTCAATAATTGTATTAACCCATAAGAACCCAAACCAATTTTTCCTTAAAGGAAAATTATAGGGGATATAAAACAGACTAAATGGACCACATGAAACACATTTCTGAAAATATCTTCTAAATACTAACCCCCAGAGCCAAATATCTGAAATGTTACATATATGTCACATTGGGCGTTTATGTATAAATGTATGTCATTTTAAAATCAATCAACTTGGCCTTTTTTTTACTTAGTAACAAAGATTTGCATTCCCACAACACATTATAACTTTCAAAATGATAACTTGTCTGGTTAGATTTAACCAAAACAATCTTTTTCAGATTTCTTTTACAAGACAAAATTGTCTTTTCCTTGGTGATCTGCAGTGCATCCTCAACACTGTATCATTCCTTCTAATCCATACTGCAAAACAATAATGAAATTACTTTGAAATAGTTCAATCTTGTTTGTTTGTGTGTTTTATTTACTGATATGTACATTTTTCTTTCATCATTTCATAATTCTTTCATAATTCATTAATAATTACTGATAATGTAATTAATGTTTGTATTTATTTAAATGTCTTTTGAATTCAACAAAAGAACATATTATAATTAAAAATAATTGAATCAGCTAAATCAATTGAGCAGCTCATTACTATTTTTCTTATTGTGACAAATATGTCACATTGGTTTTCTGACACAATTATAAGTTTAAAAGCCTGATGTGACTATATTATAATATCTGTCACAACAATATTTTCACAACTTTTTAGATATAAATGTATTTGTGAAATATGGTTAGAACAGTTTATATGTAATGTAGGTCATGTTATCAAAGCATTAGAATTAGTTAATGTGTTGAAGTTTAGCAACAAAAACAAGCTTTTTGAAATTAAGCCTAGTTCTGATGTCATTGGTACACAAATGAACTCACTGTCAACATGACCTCACCGGGATGTTCAGTATCTGTCACTTTGGGACTTCAAGAGTTAAAATCAAGGCTGAAACTGTAGAAGGACCTTTCCAGGAGATTTAAAGTGTCTGTGACAACTGTGTCACCATGGGTTAATTTGTTATTCGTTGTCTGAATTATTATTATTATTATTATATTTATTTATTGTTTATGTGTTTTATTCGTAGAAGCATCCCAGATCAGTAGGCGATAACATTATTATTGTGAAATGATAACTGTCATAAAGTCATGATGTTACACACTCCGATACAGTAGGTGGCGGCATGCACCTTAAACGTTGGATTGTAATCCGCCAATATACTGAAAGAAGAAGAAGATCAGTAGGTGGCGGTTGTAAAATTAGTTTGCCAACCACCAATAAAAAACAAAAGAAGAAGAAGAAGAAGAGTAATCGCTTGGTAAATGGCGGTTGCTTTGAAAGAAAAACAACTTGTTCGACATGTTTATGCTGCATTACAGGTAAAAAGAAGATAAAGTAATAGGGAGATATTTTAGTGAAATGACAGTGACCACTTTTCAGAAGCTTGGTTAATGTTGTTTATTCTCACAAGTACTGCTACGCACATTTAAGGCTGCTAGTCACCCGTCGGTTAATAGCACTCCATACGGTACTGACGGTACGTGATACGTTCAACACTTCCGGCGGTACCAGCAGCGGGCTTTATATCCGAGGCTCTTTCAAACTTCTGATTCAGTGACTCCGTGGCTGGAATTTATTTTCCAAAATAAGAAAATACATTGATGCTTATTGCTCACGTTGAGGAAGTGGTGGATGCATTTGTTGTTTCCTTGATAAGATTTTGAAATAATAATATATAAGAATATGATGTCTGCAATTAATACACAAAATAGTTAAATAATTAGATTCATTGTTTATATTTGTACAAATATTTTTGAGTGTAATGAATGATACATCCCAAACATTCAGCAGTCTAAATGAATGGCTCTTAATAATATATACATTGAATGAGGTAGGGTTGGACATGAAGCCCTGGCAGATCACTGTTGTTACTGTGCCTTGCTGTGGATATTGGTGAAAGCTTATGGAGAATATTGAATGTCCTGTCTGTGTGGAGGCTGCGTCCTGTCCCTTGGTGGAAGGTCTGTACCTGCAGGAAGCCGACAGCATGCTGCAGCTGCTGTGTGCTCCCTCTCAGCACCGCACCGACATACTGGCCTGGATCTGCAGCAGGTCTGATAACGTACACAGAACATGGACTCTCTTCTCACCTATGAAAGATGATGTCAAAGTGAATCCCTTTGCCTCTACCTGTCACTTTACAGTATCAACCCAAACTTTGCCAATTCCAAGACGATAGCGGTGAGATCCAGCGGTCCAGATGTTTTGATTAAAGGTAACATTGTTGTGTGTCAAAGGCTCATTTTTCTACACAGTACACGTTTAACGCTCTTGCATGTCTATTGATGGATACTTGGACTCTTACACTGCTCTGGTCTGTTCTGTTCTGGTACAAACAGAGATGGCTGTGCTTGGACAGGAGCTGATGCTGTGCAAAGCAGATGACCTGGACCTGATCAGGGTGAGAGGACGCATCGAGCAAGTGTAGATGTAACTGATTTTTATTTATATATTAGTGCTGGGCAAGTTAACGCATTAACGCATTAATTAATTAACGCTGACAATTATTTTATCGCGTGTTAACGCATTTTTAAATTTTTTTTATTTTGAAAGTCCGTTGCTCACTGGCAGCGGTGGAGGAAGTCTTCAGCAGACTATGTTGGATGCAGCGTGTGGGAGAAGTATAGAGAAACAAAAGCAAGACAAGCTAACAAATACTAGAGAGAAGTGGATACAAACTGCAGCCGATTAGTATTGTGGAAGATGTTGGTCTGAGGAACGTTCTCAAGGTGCGTTCGCGTCGCGTTTGGTGTCAACGCACCTTTAGGATCGCAACGAATGGCGTCACTTATGAGCCTCAAGACGCACCGTCACAAGAAGAATACACGAGTTGTATGAACAGGAGAGGACTACAAAAGCGACGGCGTTACAACGTGCACCAGCTGTTGCTCTCACTGGAGACGACTGGACATCGCTGGCTAACCATCATCACCTCGGAGTTACAGCATTATATTGATGAACAGTAGAGCTGCATTCACATGCTCTGACTGTCATGAAGACACAAGACACACATTTAGATGAAACGTGCTGAAACATTTTATTCCTGTTGCACAGGAGTGGAACGTTTCACATAAAGTCAGCACACTGAGCACAGATAGTGAAGTGATAGAACTGCTACTGTGTAAAGGGAATACTGCTGTTAAAAATAACCAATATATATATCCTTCCAATATTTAATGGCTTTCTAATGGCAGATTATGTACTCATGTTGCCACATGTTATTCAGAAATGAGTTCAGACATAAATGCGTAAAGGATACACTGATCGTACGATCGGCTCCAGTGCCAGACTGATAGAAGTGCTTGTGTAACGTTTTTTCTTTTAATTAAGGACAATGT
>NW_022280145.1:0-18116 GCF_004355925.1 Anarrhichthys ocellatus
ACATACATATACACACACACACATACATACATACATACACATATACACATACTATACTATACATCAGAACTTTAGCTCAATACATAAAGTGTAAGCATATTTCTTCTGATATTGTTTTTACTCCACACATTGGTTGCTTGTCATATTCATATCCAGGATGTGTGAGCTGAGGATTGTTTGAGTGTGGACTCATTAAAGATCATCACAGACTCTGGCTAAAGCTGCATTAGTTTACAGACATGTACCATGTTGTAGTCAGCCAGCTGGCCCTGAAGATCCTTAATCTCTGCAGCCAGGCCTTCGGCTCTAAAGGGAAAAAAACACACAAACTGTTTTGTTTGTATTTTTGGTTTCACGCCGTAATGCGATTGTTCATTATTTTATTAATTAATACTATGATATATTCTATTCAAGAGCCCTGATATTCATATGCAATGAGGTAATAATGAGGACTGTAGCGAATGCTTTGTTTTAACAGTCAAAGCCTCTACTGAGGTCGTTGAATGATGCTTCGAATGGTCGCCGAGTGTTTCTCATATATGTATGAATATTTGAAGGCTGTGGAATGCAGCGTATCTAAATAAAACACCAGAACATGGTCTGTTCATTTATTACAATATGTACAGCGTCAGCACTAACCGCCACTCACCTCTTCTCGTAGGAGAGATAAACAGAATTCTCCTGGTTGTAGTTGTCAATCTCTTTGTGCAGCTTACTGGTTTCTGTGGTTAACTCGTTGATCTTACCCCTAACAGCACAACAAGAAAAAAAAAAAAAAAGATATTCACTTTGAATTGACCAGTGTGTACCGACAGGGTGTTCAAGGAAAGGTTGCCCTGCTGGAAACACAGCATAGTGTAAGGCAATAGCAATAAGGGCTTGACATGTTTTACTCAATCATTTGGACAGTAGAACTAACGGTAGCATGTGTTACCTAAGAAGGCCCAAGTAGTACGACTTATCCAGAATCTGTCTCTGAGGTCCTTGTGGGGTGGAAGAAGGAAGGAGGTGGTGAGACTTAGTATCTGTCGGCTCACAGTGGCTCAAAGTGACATAAAACCAGAAGAATACAAGTCTATCTTTTCAAAAAAAAGTGCCAGCTGATGTCACATCAGACCAACCTTTCATGCCAGTCTTCATGCCACTGAGCCCCTGTTGGGTCACAGGCCTGTCAGTCACTTTGATCTGTGCCGAGAGGACTCCAGGGGTGGCGATGGGGATGCCGCCCCTCATGCCAGGATGACCGCTTGTACCTGGAACCATCTGGATGGAGGATTAGAGAATAAACTCCACGAGACTGGGCTTTAACTCGCTCATTTGAAGAGAGCTATAGTGTTAAAAGTTACAGCTGGTTACCAACACTGCCACATCTAAAGCTAGTCCCATATGCTGATATGCTCATAACATCCAGATCACAAATACAAGCACTAACTTCGCTCGCACTAAAAGTAGTTTGTTTGATGGTTAACTTTGCTAACAGGTAAACAAAAGCTACGAGAATGTAGTTGTGCCAGAAAAAGTGCTGAACCCAGTGTCCCCTTTGTTCAGTCAGCGCAAAGAGCTTTGACATTTCAAGAAAAGTTCAAACTTTCCAGCCATCCACGTCAGCCATGAGACACGAGATGCTGGGTTCCACGTTTCCCGCCATGACAGACATTGAGAAATTAAAGAAAGAGACCATGTAATCACTGGATACTGTTGAATAACTTTACATGCTACAGAGCGAGGTCAAACAGAGACGAGAGGGGAAAAAAGAGATAAATTGAGCTGCTCGTTTGCGGTGTGCAAAGGTTAATGTTTTCCTATCCACTACACATACTAACTGTATAGAACTGCATCCTTATGAGTTTATAGGCAATGATTTAAAACTGAAAAAAGTTTAACTCAATAACTTTTTTTTAAATGTGTTTTACAAAATATAAAATGAAGTTCTCTTAATTTAGATCCACCTTACTGAGAAACTATGTGGAGGAGCACAGATTCCACCAGGGTGTCTGTTTGTCAAGTCATGACCTAAGATTTAAGATGTCCATCAGAGGCCAGCTGGCACCGAGTGATACTTTGGGCCTTTTGTACCCTTGCTAGTCTAGTTAGTCTGGTGCTGTGACTTTAGAAAAGTAGTCAATATACTCACAGGAAGAGCACTTGTATCTCAAAGCTAAAATGCATGGACGCTGTAGTTGACTTACCCCAGTTGCGACACGGATAGCTGTAGGAGGAGGTCGGACGGCGGTCAGGGGTCGGACGGCGCCAGGCAGCACAGATCCACTGCGGCTCAATGGGCGGCCAATGCCGGAGGGAGGCCGCTGACTCGCCATGATGCCTAAAGCCGTATACATGTAAACATATACAGTTAACAGTGCCAATAACAAGTAACGAATCAAATATGTGTTGCTGATGAGTGGAAGGAAATCCATACAGCCTGTGCTGCTCCAGCAATCCCCTGTTAGTAATGTTTGGCACATGGAACAAATACATCTTCTCTTTGCATCTCAGGAGACTCCTCTACTTTTATGTGCGAGACCATTTTTCTGATATGGGACTGTTGATTCTGGCAACACTCGCCGGACACTCGGTGGGAAGCTATGACACAAAGTGTTGAGGCTTGTGAACCAAAATCAGTCACAAAATTGCACCAGTGACGCAAAATCAGAGGAGCTATAAGAAGCTTTGTGTGGTCTGTCAATGCGATCCTATGAAGTACGTGAGTTTGCTTTTCTGTTAAAGTATGTAACGTTACTTTGTGCTCTACGGTGCTGCTGGTTAGCTTAAACACACATGTTAAAAGGACCAAAGCTTACAATAAAAGCCAAGATGCAGATAGAAATAATATCAGATAGCTTGGTGGCCATGCAATTTCAAATATTGAGAAAACGTTAGCCCTAGAAGTGACGTTAGCTGCCTAAATGTTTGTTATGACTGCATAGTCTAACGTTATTGATTGGTGTTATCTATGTAACGTTACGGAAAGGTTAACGTTATCTGTACGACATATTGTAACGTGCACTAGAGCTAACCTCTAGTTGACTCTTTGTTTAGTCGACGCTAACCATGAGCTGAAATAACTTCAGCGTTAGCTCGTTGCCACGGAGTAGCACGAGTAGCTAGCAATGGTTCCGTACCTTAAACTCCTTCTTGGTCGTTTTCTTCGACAATAGAAGTTTCTAAATGTCCAACCGGAAAAGGCTGTTTCGTTGGCAAGTTTACTTGAGAGAAAAGTAGAGAAAATGTCAATTAACGCTACCAGTTAGCTAGAAAGTCAGCAACCCGAGATGATGTTGACGTTACCCTAGTAACTGTCTTCTTCTCCTGGAGTTGAGCAGGCTGGTAGTTAACTTAGTTTAAAGGTATGCTGCTGCCCCCACCGTCCAACAGTGGAATTACAGGCGGACCACATGCCGGGTTTGCTGAGTTCTTCATATGGAGTGACTGAGGCTGTCTCCTTTGTTTCAGTTAATCCTGGTATGTACATTATGATTTTATAGCATATGTGTATAATAGACTGTAACTGTCTTGTGAGCAATGCATCAAATGTGTGTAAATCAATCATTTGGGCAATATAATAATGTCAGGAGGAGCATAAAAGGTAGATCCTGGTTGTAAAGTGTTGGATATTAAACCCAAACAGCTCATAAAAAACCTGAGTTGATTACTAACGGAATGCACTCCGTCACACGGAGTGGGAGGGTCCGGTATGAATTTGGGCCGTTGTCTCTGACACATAATTGTAAACTCACACAGGTGTTTCCTATGAGCTGATTCTGAGGCAGACAGTGGTTGATTAATCACACTCTCCCCCTTTAATTTCACTCAACCTATTAAGGCAGAACAGTGCAGTGCTTTTAGAGCTCGTTTAAAAGATAAGCCGGCTAACATACTGAAAAAAATAATCAATATAACATAGTATTCTACTGACGAACTCTGTGTGTACTGCATACTGCGTTGGTTAGTACGTACTATGCAGCTTCTATGAGATGCTTAGACTACAGAGCTCGTTCTGGGGCGTGGCTCTCAGTATTGATGCTGAAGTTCGGAGCACATGGCCATTCGTAGCGGTTCCGATTGCTTGATCCCCGGAGTGCTACTTGCAGTATCGTCAAATCCCGCTCATCGCTCATCGCCTCCAGGGAAGCGAAGACACTATCCAGCATCCAGCAGCGCAGCGGAATAGCCCGCTGCAGACGATGCTCTCCACTCAGTCCACCGAGCCCTCAAAGTGTATTAATATGCACCAAGTTCCACACGGCACTCCCTTAGGTCCACAGCAATACACCCATAGAAGTGTTGAGTAGATCAGATGAACAGTTCTTGAGATATGTAAAGGACACACACGGAGTTAAATCTTTAAATCAACTTGGACCTGAAATCTACCCAGTGAAAACACATCCTTTAACTTTTTTGAAATAGTCAAACAGAAGATCGAACACAAATGAGTTTTAGTCCATTTTTATTTCATGTTCAATAATCACATCACTAATTAACAGGTAATCACAAGAAACACTTTTTTTCCAAACCAAAAAATAAAATTAAAATGAAGGAAAAAAAAACCCAGCACAAAAGAACAATGAGGTTCTGCAGATGACAGTAAGTCTACACTAACACGTCCCGTTGTTGTTTTTCAGCATGCTCTGCAGGAACAGGAGGTGTCTGTTAGTGAGTGGAACTCTTGCGTGAGTCCAGCGGTGGATGAAGCTCTGCAGCGGGTAGATCACCGAGGAGCATTTATTACACAAGCCAAACCTGACTACTGCGGTTACTTCACCTCACACAAGGATGCGTTAGGGTCTCGGTGTGTGCGACTCTCTAGGGCAGGTTGCTGCTTTGTGTGTAGCGGCCAACGCGTTTGATATGCAGTACTCCCAAGTTAACTAGCCTACACACTACACTTTAGTGCCTAAACAAGAATTCCCTTTGCCCACTGTGATATACAGCGTCATGCGTCTCAGGCGCATCAGCTGCAGTCCGCCTGGTTGCTTTAATGAAGCTGCAGGTCACTGTGTCCTGCATGAGAAGTCTACCAGGTAGTCTGAACATTGTTCTCATCTCTGAAGACTGGGCCTAACATTAACAGGGTAAAGGAATTAAGCTCTACTTTCGCCAGGTCAACATTTCTAAATGGAGCTGCCGTTACAGCGCTTTTAAAATAAAATCAGATCTTAAGGACCTTCTGAGAGTTGTATTGGGGTCCAAATCTCGGACACAGTTTGTGTCGCGAATCGAAAGTATCGCCCGTCCATCCGTGAGAGAACGACCACCACGAGGCGCCGGGAACACAACGATAAATACATATACAAAAGTGTTGCGTCTTTAGTACACTATATCTCAAGACATTCACTTCAGTGGCCCCTTTCTGATGAAAAAGGCAGACTTTTTCAATTTTGTCATACTAATAATCAGAATAATAGTCGTAGTAAAAACGCCTCCTCCCCGTAGAACCATTAAAGGTGCATGGACATAAAAGCTGAGCAAACCCCCCCCCCCCCCGAACCCCAACTGATGCTGCTGCCGTCCTGTCTTTTGTTCCTTTTCTAGGGCCATAAAGACTGCATCGACAATAAAATATCTATATACATCCGTGTGCAATCTCATTAGAAGTGTTGAGTAGAACCTCTGGGGTAGGTGGGAAGATAAAGCGTGGTTGTGGACAGGCACGAGGAGTAGATGTAGCGATGCCACAGCCGTGGCACAGACACAGCGATTTGATGACAGCTGCACTTTTCGCAACACTCCATCCTCAACTGGCAGAAAAGGAACTCCAACATCTGCATGTGAATCGTTCCCACTTTCAGAAGACATGAATTATTGCCTATTTTGTTGGATGAAATTATATATAAAACTTTAAAGGATTCCAATATGAAAGAAAATCATGACTGGATCTGAATGGAGCTGTGTTTTCATGATTGAATAGTAATGAGGGCACTGTAATTCAGTTTATTGCTCTATTCATGTCATCACGCAAAATCTCATTCACAGTTACGCTACTTAGGGTCGCCTGTTCAAAGGGGGCATTCAGACATTTAATCAGATAGCAACTCTCCATCACAGTGAGCCCTCTTTGATACGTTAGAGCATTACGGTGCAATTTAGTTCCGTCAAAGCTTCCTTACGAATCATTGCCAAAGAGACAGTTTGAACAGGAAAACTCAGGAGTGTTCACGGTCGTCAATAGGGGGGGGAGGGGGTCAATAGAGCTGTGGTTTTAAAACTGAATTGTAATTTCTGCAAAGGCATTTGCCATTCTCTCAATTTACTTTTTATTACACCAAAGAATCTTCTTTACCTATTTTTACTTTTATTTTCCTTAAAATAACTTCAGAATTGACTCAGTTTAAGTCTTGTATGGCTGCCCGTGTTTCGAGAGTATTAAACAATTGAGACCGTCTTCTTCTGTTGGAGGAAACAATGTGACTGTGTGTGATCTGAAAGGTGTCGCTCATAGAGATGAACCCCCAGAGAAGAGTTCCCCTCAGGTCTACGGAGCCTCTTACCACCTTTCAGCTCATCCTTTTGGTTTTACAGGCTTCACTGTTTTTGGTTCAGTCTCACGCCTCTGTCATTAACACATGTTCCAGGCAGCGAAACACCTCCGACCAAAGTATGCCGAGCACCAAACATCAGACGGACAAAGAGCCAGACATTTCCCTCAGGAGTTGGTGGAGACCAAGTCAGATGAGGGAGTATTGGACCTACATTCACAAGGTGGACAGAGATGCTAATGTTCTCCTGTGTCTGCTGGATGAATGTGTGCTTACAAGTGTGCCTTATTAACTTGATACGGTCATAATCACACTATTTTGTCTTTACAGATTGTTTGGGCTGCTTCTTCCCTTTCTTTCCACATGTTGAGGTTTTTTTTGGGGAGTTTTTCCTTTCTGATGCGAGGGTCCAACGACAGATGATACAGATTGGAAACCACTCTGAGGCCAATGTGTGTTTTGTCATATTGGGCTATAAAAGATAAACATTGTATTGAATTCCAAAAGCGGCCCCCACAAAAACATGATGCAGATTTAAGATTAAAAATATTTTTCGGTTTTAGTAGCAAGACTGAAATTGCAAAATTCCAGATGTTACCCAGCCCTTTTTACAACACTATACGTGAGAGCGAGGGAGTGATACAGTGATGGCTGACGAGTTACCGAGGAGCAGAATCAATCTGAACTAATAAAATGAATGAATTTATCCGTCTCTGTGTGTTTGAGCCACTGTGTACAAATCTGCAGCTCGCTTGAAGCGGTAGAATTAATGAGGTGCAACAGGACCCATCAGAAAGCAGCACTTCCTGTCCGTCGGTGGTCATAATTTGCGTAACGACCCATCGAGCGTCTAGGATTGCCCCCGAGATATACATATGGTACCAAACCACAACACTGGGAGTTATAATGCACAACGGCTCTCAGCTCCGAGCGGGATATATAATCTGGCCATGCATTATAAAGGCAACCGTTGAATAAACTGCTACAAGAGAAGAGTATAAAGCCACATCACGTTCCACTAATACTCCAAAAATAATAAAGTGTTAGAGACACACATTAGAGATGTTCTTGCTACCACAACCCTCGTAGAAACGCCTGAAGTGGGACGGCAACAGCGGCGACGCAACTACCGGGAAAGCTCGATTTAACAGCAATGCAGGGTTGCCCTCAAACGTTTCGCGTCCATTTTGTCAGATATATTAGTTTGGTCTGAGCGGTTTTAGGCGTGAGCCTGCGTCGCTGTCGTTTACTGAAGTTTCTTCAGGTAAGGAGGACGGGAGGCACGTACGAGACACACAGCTCGCTTGCCTTCGGAGACGTTCAGACATCTTCCTCATCTCCCTCTGGACTGCATGCTGAGGTAAAGCCTCTACTGTGGCAAACTTCCTCTGTTGCATTTCAAATGAACCTTCAGGTTCCAACACGCGTTTAGTCTCCAACGCTTCTTTTTCGCCCCCTTCTAGCAACACCTTCCCTCTCAAGTTCTCCCTCCCTGTGAACATCTTCGCTGTGTGTCTTGGTTTACAAAGAAACCTGTGCGTGATTCCAAGATTTTCTGAGTGCTGTCGGAGATAAAAGACCGCCCGCTGTATTGCTTGCGTGGGAAGAAACGTACAATAAATAAATAAAACCTAGCTTTAAAAATCAAGAAACTAGGAGCAACGAAAGAAGAGAACTCGAGAGAAACAGAAATAAGATCCGAACAGAACACTAAAGCTCATTTTTACACTATTTTTGTCAGTCAAACACACCATCACAAAGACAGAGAATAAAGAGTTACACAGCCTACAATGGTTCAAACAGCCTACTTGTTGTCTAGCTTTTGTTTATGGTGAGTGATAGTGACGGCGATGAAGCGGATGAGATGCACGATGAATTACTGTGACGTTACTGAAGCGGAGGCGAAGCGGTCATCGGGAAAAAAACAGCCTTTAGAGTCACGAGGAAAAGAGAAGCTATGCGTTTGACAAAAGCCATGAGTGGATCCACGCTGGGATCGCTGCTTATTGTTGTGGGGGGTGGGGGGGTGGGGTGGGGGGGGTCAGGGTACCCCACTGATTGCAGGTCAGCCGGCTTGGAGGAGACTCAAACAAATATGTGAGGAAAAACCACATAGATTCCCATAAAGGCCCAAGCCTAGTCTATACAGTCACTTCAGCCAAACATAGAGGGGGGGGGGCTGCTATAGCGCATGATGATGAGCTCAGATGTGAGAGAGGAGGCATAACAGGCATAACTAGAACGGCTCGTTCACAAATGTGCAACGACAGATTAAGGATGAAAGGGGTCTGAGGGCTCGATGGGGGGAGAGGAAGGTGGGGAGCCGACGATTCGTTGAGGGAGACACCGAGGGGAGCCGGCAGGTGGTGGTGGTGGTTTTGGTATAGAGAATGGGAGGAGCCGTGTGGGCGGGGTCTGTTGTCGTCGTCGTCCCGGGGGGCCGGCCAGGTGATGATGTCGGCGCCGTGGTCCGTGCGAGAGCGAGCATTCTCGCGGAAGTTGAGCTTGAAACACTCAATCTGCGGCAGAAAGGTTGGAAGAAGAAATAAAAAAGGGGGGAAGAGAGGAGAAGGAGGTAAGGGAGAAAGAAAAAGACACAGACGGGAGAAGGTGGGGAAGGGGGGTGATGTTGCAGGGGGGAGGTTGAGATGAGGAGGGCAGAGGGACAGTAGAGTTAGATGCCTGCAAGATAAGAAGTCAGGAGACGACGGTGTGATCAGGAGCTTTGGACGGCAGACAACATGATGAACACAGTACAGACAGAGTTACACGTTTACACTCACAGACATGGGGACAAAAAGTATACTTTTCCTACACAGTATGCTAACTTTCAGGTGTTTCCCGGCAACAGGATATAGTTTGGCATGATTGGCTTTTACCCGAGCGTCCCGACAGCAGATGGGGCCGGCCGGCCGGCCGACACACACACACACACACACACACACACACCTAACTTACTCGTCTCTGGGATGCGTGAGTCCAGAGCCTGGGGCTCCCGGAGGCCCTCACTAGTGCAGGGAGCCCCCTCCTTCAGCCCGTTCTCCTGGGCAGCGGGGCACCCTGCCTGCCCCGGCTCGGGGCCCGGGGCCACGGTGCCACTCAGGGGGGTCCCGCTCCCCTCTGTTGTCTGCTGGGCTCCCTCATCCTAGAAAACACACAGCAGGGCATGTCAATCGGTGGGGGTGGGGATGGATCCAACCTCGCTTCAAATCTACATAGAACATATCATTTGTTGTGAAAAACAGATTATAGTTCTGTGCGTAGTTCAGCAAGACAGTCTGGAATAGCAAAACTTTTGTGGGGCAGAAGATCTGGAGGTGGATGGCATTCCAGAAAAATAATAACCGGAGTACATAATGTTAAAAAAATGCATTGATCAAAAGCTAATTGTAAATTCAAGTAGATCACATAAAACAAAGCAGATGCAAAGTGCAAAATGTGTATAAAATGTGTTTTACCTGAACCACAAACCCTTCTGCATGATCTCATAAACATATCTGTAAATCTACCTCGGAGGAAGATGTGAAATGACCTCAAGAGTTGCTACTTCTCACACACACACACACACACACCTTAAGCCACGCCCATAGCTCCTCACAGGAAGCTGATTGGTTCAGAAACGCATTACTTAAAACCTTGATAAGATGGATTTTGGTGCGACATGTGATCCTGTGATTCTCACGTTATCTCGTGACAATGTGAAAAACAAACAGCTGTGGCTTTCACCAAAGAGGAAAAAGTGCATTTGTTGTTGGGGACTATTTTCAGCGGCGGATTAATCCACATCCGGCGCTCTATTGAGTGTTTGTGGCAGCGGGGCGGTGTATGTGGGACTAAGTCAAAATAAACTAGTGTGTGTGTGTGTGTGTGTTCACGGTGAAGAAGGAACATGTCACTGAGTGCAACGGTGCAGCTCATTGATGTGTTTTTAATAGTTTCTGGACAACACTGGAGACTTGGAGGCTTTTGATATCATGAGACAGGATATGAGGCGTTGTCTTTCTTTAAGTCTGCACAGCTCTAGAATAAAACATGAGATACCGTCTGTCCCACAAACACAAACACAAAGTCAGAGCATGTTTCAAAGCTCTACACATCTTCAGTAATCAATAAGCTCACTCAGACGGGTCCCTGTTACACCAATGCTATTTGTAGCTGTCCTTACCATTATGCATCTTCGCTCCACAGCGTGTGGAGATAATGAAACACAGACGAGCTGCCATAGGCTGAGGGGACAGGTGACATCATTTCTGATCCATTTGCCCCCAAAATGTCTCGCATTGCCGAAATCTACGACCATCCCGTCGACCTCCTCTCTCTCTAAACGTGCAGGACAGAGCTGAGCAGACCAGTGCCCCGCAGGGAGGCATCCACACAATTGCACAACAGCCGGACCAAAAAGGTCAGGAGAAAGGGAGCCGGTTGCTGGTGGAGAGGCTCTGAGATGGTTCATGACAGGCTGTCGTCATCATCATCATCATCATCATAAGTGATGGCAGCTGGAAGCCACCCGACATCTTTCAGATTACGAACACAGTGATGCAACGAGCACTAAAAACCTGAAACCCCCGAAGTCATAAATGCTCCATTAATCTGCTCAGATAATGACTTGAATCATACTTTAAAACCAAGCTGGGAGTGTTTCACTGCCCTCTCTAACTGACACTCAAGTCTGGCCCTGAACACATATTTCTTCAGCTTCAGACCGTTACTCTGAGCTCCTACATTAACACACGCATTACCTGACGAAGCTACAACAGGTTGGATTAGTCAACATCAGACTAATGAGAGGTTCTGTCTCTGCATTTCACTCCGTGATCTTTTCACTGGTTTTTGAAGTGGGCGGGGCTCGGAGAGAAACCGATGATAGGTCACATTCTTCTCCGCACCTTTCAGGATGTATTGATGCATATTTGTAGGAACCGTCATTTGCAGTGAAACCTGATTCCTCTTCACTGTGATTGGTCGGCTCATAAAAATAAATGAAGCTCTCTGCAGTCTGATCTCACCTTGATGTCTCCTCCACCAGGTGAATGGCTCAAGTTGTCCACGGAGCCCACTTTGGACTGAGCCTTTTCCTTGAAGCTCACTTTGTGGGACTCGACCTTCACGACCCCACCGCCTGCAGCGCACACACGGACAATCAATGAGAATCTCACACATTGCATGCACGGACACAAGCTAACATATGCATGAGCCTTCTTTACAGTAAACCCGTTCATCATGCAAAGTCACACATTAGCAAATCTTATGTTCTTATATGTTTTCATAAATGTTTGACCAGTGATGATGATATCCACATTGATGCACTGCTCTGTCATTGGAGGACAAACATGTCTGCATCAAAAAACTGCCATGAAATTATATATACTGTATATATCAATATATATTATTTTACATTATTAAATCAGTCAACATCCTAATAATCATTTATAATTATTTTAAATATATATACGTTTATATTTTCTGTATACTCAATGCTAGGGGGATTTTTCTGGGATGTCAATGATTAGCAACAACTGTGCAGGAAACCAGGAAAATAGCAAATATTTGCCCCATAGGATGAAAATGGATCAATCTGGTGGAAAAACTTTGAAGCCTTTGAAGTTTTGAAGCCTCGGCTCTAGATTGACAGCCTGATATAATAGAATATATGAGTTTATACTGGCATGGCCGTCGGATGAAAGATTGTGGTTTTAATGGGTGTCGATGCGGCCATCTCTTTAAAGGCTCTGAGTGTCTGTATTTTGGCTACACAGTTTATTATAGACTCATTAGTTCTATCTAGGTACTTAATAAACTCAGTGGACACAGAGATGGAGCATCCAGCAGCTTTTGAGCACCGTGCATTTAATAAAAACATTTCCCACTCACCAGGCTTGTACTTGATGTTGTCCTTGGATCCACACTTTGACGTCACCTTACTCAAATCCACCTTCTTGTTGAGGATCTGCACCTGTCGAACGTCACACAAGCCTTTTTATCCCGAGTGATTACTACACTGTGCATGGCTATGGGCCCTTTCACGGCTTCATTCACACCTTGTATTACCACCATTAGGATAAATCAAATGGTGGAACGCACACCGTCCTCCATGTTGCGGCCATCGTGCAAAGACAGAAGAATTCAGATTGCATCTCTGAGATCATGCTGCTGTCGTCACTGCCCAACTTTGAGAATCCAAACTAATTGCAAAGCCGTGGTTGATTCCAACAGCAACAACACTCATTTAAAAAAAAAAAATCCTATGTGGTAAAATCACTTTAGATATGTGCTGATACCACGCCTCACAAGAAGAAGCTCGGGACAGGACGGCCTCCTTTCAGGACAACCAGAGATCCCACATGTGGCTCTCTCTCCGTGGGGATCCTTTCCTCACACAACCGGACGGAGACGGAGACCATCGGCGCCTTTATCGCTTGACTTTGTCATTTGTTTAGTAAGTTAGTGACAGGGGAGGACAACACAGGGGGACTTTAAGGAAGCAGGGGACTGTGCAGCGGGTTCTGGGGGAGGGGCGGGTCCATAAGGCTTGCTAGCATGCTGTCCAATGATTCCAAGGGTCCAAACGAGAGCAGCACTAAGTGTTGGAGGCCGTAAGTACTGTAGCTAACTCAACTTTTTATAAAGGCAGACATCTTTTTTATACTGTAGAACTGGCTCTCTTCATATTTCTTCATTTTTAGGAGCAAAGAGTTGAAAATGTTATATTTCTTCTTTGCTCCGTTGTTCCTTTTAGCCAGGTCATCAAGCCAAGTTTGTGGGACTAGTTGGCCGATGCGTGTGAGCTCTGGTTGTAGGCCAGGCAGTACTTACATTCCCTCCACCAGGGACGTGCTTCATATTGTCCTTGGAGCCCAAGCGCGAGGCGACGTGGCTGAAGTCCAGCTTTTTGGAGACTATCTGAACCTACATGGACACAGCATAGCAGCAAGAGGGAAGAGGAGAGCCAGGGGAGGACGGGAGAGGAAGTGGAAGGAGGAGAGGTGAGAAAAGAAAAGAAGAAAAGAAAAGAGAAGGGGAGAAGAAGTCACCATCACGGGCAGGGTTAGAAAGGAAAGGACAGGAGGACAGGGCAAGGTTCACCTGGACAAATACAACAAATATCTGAAACGTCCTATGTGCGCTTGATATCGACTGCTGGGCAGTGAAGCGGTCTGAAATCTGGCTTGTGTTATTTGAATAGCGACGGTGACAGAAATCCAGACGGACAGAAAGATACTCGAACGTCGTTTCATCCAAGTCTGGTGAAAAAGGAAAGCAGAAGCTACTGAACGCCACACAAACAATACGTTAACCCTCTGAAGCCCAAGCAGTTCTGGGGCGTTTCCTTTAGTAGAAGTAGAGATAACTCAAAAATGTCTTTGTGCAGAATAACAGTTACAATGCCATAAATCCTAAAAAAGGAAAAATCATGGCTTCCTAGTGGAGCTGAGGAGCTCAGAGTTTATCGTTTTTTACAGGATCTGTTTAGAGTTAACGGTTTATTTGTGGCAGAGTTTTAAATGAGACATGTAGAATAAAATGTTTTTGATGAAATATCACAATTTGAAGCTTAGTTTTGGTTGCTTTTACTGATGGAAGCGCTCGTCACCCTTGATGCGTTTGAGGACCGACGGAAAGACGAGAATCCGTTGATAATGAGGGTTTCTACAGCTTCTGGCTGTGATAAACATGGTTGTTTTGGCGATTGTTTAAAGAAAACATGCTTTTCCATCTGGCCGGCGGGTTTTGGGGTTCAGAGCACACACATGCAACACAACACATCCGTCCCTGTTGAGTAGAATCCAGAGGACCTCAGAGCACGTTATTAACAATGACTGACCAGCGACAAAAGCAACATCGATACTGTAGTTCAGAGACAGGTTAGACTGAGATGTTAAAGACCGAACCTGACACAGAAAAACGTTTCGGAGTCAATTGTCTTCTTCATTGAGACACAGACACGGCCACAGCTCGGTGCCATGACAGTCATCTCAAGTGAACCAACCAGCAGGGGGCGCTAGTGCGGCACCGAGGATGTAGCAGCGGCCCTGTGCTTTTGCACCCACATTATAAATTGTGACGCGGAGTGCACCGACTGCAGCGCGTTACTGTACATCAGTGTCAGGCGAGTGAGACGCCGCTGCTGGCTGTTTGCTACTTCAGGGCACGTCACTGCTGAAGTAAAGATTTGCTGCGTTTACAACAGGGACGAGGAACAGGATTTAGCTCGACCACTGAGCGACAGTGGGAGGCCACATTTTGGACAGGTGTCCTTTAAAGAAAAGAAAATAGATGTTGAAGGAAAACACTCATGTTCTACACGTTTCAATGCCGTTGGGATCTGGTGCAGCAGACGGGACCTCAGCTCCGTCTGCATGTGTGTGTGTGTGTGTGTGTCCACACTTGTCACTTCAGCGCGACCTGCCTGATCGGATAGTGATAAACACATTTCATATCCTATAAATCCTTCACAATATAAGCCCCCCGTTATTCTTGCTGCTCACTCTTCCTCCCTGCAGTATCAATAGCAGTATAGAATAGAATAGCCGCTAACAAAGCAGCGCAAATTTGGCGATGAGCACATTTAATTTCCTATAAATTCTTAGTCCAATAGTCCAATAAAATCTCAGATGAGCTCCAGCCCCGGTGCTCCTCCTCTCTTCCCTTTGCTCTCCTCTGGAGAGGATCTCCAGCGTGGGAGGAAGATGATGGAGACGTACGTTTGATAAATTGTATGGATTGTGTCGACATGCTGTCCACACCTCGATAAGATCCAAACCCAATGAAAGCAAGACTACTGGGGCTTGTGGTCATGGCCGACTGGAGACCCAATGCAAGCTAGATCCCATCTCTGAGCGTACAGACTTGACGGTTTCTATGTCCTGGTGCAACCACGGCCTTATCAGCATGCAGCAATTTGGTACTACAAAAAATGAAATGATCCAACACATGAACTTCACGTCAGATTTTGTCGTTTAAGCTGTGATATCGTTGTGTTTGTACATGTGTTAACATAAGCATAGTGCTTCTTTTAAGCTGCATCTGTATCCGTCTCCGGGTAACAACACTTTTGGAATATGAAGATGTATATTTGAATAGAGACATGATGTTTTCTAGATGGCTGAGCGGAACCCTGGACGTGGAGTAGAAAAGCTGTAGTTTGCTTCAAATGGAGCCATTTTGCACAAACCAACAAAAAAAATATGAAAGAAAAATGATAAAAATATGTGGGAACATAAAAGTCAGAGGCAGAGAGAGTGAAAGAAGGAGGTGGAGCGTGGGGTGATGGTGGGGAGGAGGGGAGGGGACTCACTTTGCCCTGGCTGGTTTCTTTGGAGGCGGCGGCCCTGCTCTGAGAGGTGGATGACACCTGGGGAGACAAGACCCATCCCGGGTCAGCGACAACACCACACAACAACACACAGGGAGAGGAGGCGGTGCGAGGAGGAGGTATGAGGGCGGAGGATGAAAGGTGGAGAAAGAGTGGTTAGAAGATCAAGGTGGGAGTAAAAGAAGATGGAAAAACCAGGTGAATTAAGGAAGCCAAAGACCGTGAGAAAGGAGTTGCAGACTGTATTCGACTGTAGCTGCTGAGGAGAATGTACTAGCGACCTTGTGCATCATGCTGACTATCAATGTTTTACACTACAGATAAAGTGGTATGCATTTACTGGTTATTATTTAAGAATAAGAGCATCAGAAACAAGTGTAAGTGAGGAACGGCAGGAAGCCAGTGTCGCATGTTAAACAGATCTTGAGGCTACATTGCCTGTTAGTTGAGGGGCGGCCAGCGTCAGAAGATTAAAGCAAAGCACCGTCTAGAGGTGTGACCGCTGCAGACGGTCAGACCTACCTTCCCTCCTCCGGGCTGGTACTTCATGTTGTCCGTGGAGCCGATCTTGGAGCGGGCGTTGCGGATGTCGGGGGCCGGTGCCGTGCTGGGCCGAGCCGTGGCCCTAGAGGCGGCGGTGGTGGTGGATGAGGAAGTGGGCCGAGGGGTGCGGGGCACCGTGGGCTTCTTCTCTGGTACCGCACCAGTGGTGGTGGTGGAGGAGGAGGGCGTGGCCGGTTTGGTTGCTGCGGTTCGGGTGCGAGAGGCAGCGGCCGTGGAAGCGGTGCTGCGGGTGGTGGTGCTGGTGGTGGTCTTGGGCTTGGTAGAGTCTGCTGAGAGTGAGAATGAGAGAGAAAGAGAGTCAGGCCGGAGATACATTTGTTTTTTAATCACGCATTGTTCATTTATGCATCACATGAACGCGTAGTTTAATCAGAGCTTCATAGTTTGTCATTGCAAAGCTAGATATCTATTTGAATGGTCTCACTTCGGGACTCTGGGATAAAATGTTAATAATGATAATTCTCAGCTACGTTTGAAGCAACAACACTCCGATGACAAAACTCAAGACACCCAAAGGCATCGTGCTGAGGACTGGAACTGATGTTGAAATACATTATGTATTCATAAACTCTCTCTCTCACCAAACCTAAAGCCAAACCACAAAGGATCTCATCCGTCACTTACAGTCGACTGACGGATAAGAAAGTGCCAGAAAGGACAAAGAAAGAATGGTCAGTAAAAGAGAGCTAGAGGGATCATCTTCTTTCATCCACATATATGATGACAAACTTTTGAAGTCTTTTGTTTGTTTGAAAAAAAAAAAACAACGATGTAAATGTAAGCATCTCAGTGAACAAGACTGAGTTGCTTACACTTGCACTTCTATCTCCTGCCGGTGAGCACATTTCAGCATCCCTCAGTTGAGCATGCTGAGCCACACTGCACTTAAAATCTGTCAATTCACATTCTATGCGTCAGCTTTTTTCTTTCAGAGGGCTGCATGCTGAACCGTGCGTCCTGTCATCCCTCTCTGAGAGCCTTTGGTGTATCTCCAGCTCCCGTTAAGACGTGTTTAATTGAGAAAAATCCAGCCGCCGTATCAGCAGGAGCTGCAAACTCCTGTCAACGGCGAGGGGACGGTAATCCACAGGCTGCTGTGGTGAAGGTTTTTTAAACTCTCCAGGGCCTTTCAGCAATAAAGCCTCTCTCTCCCTCTCTCTCTGCCCAGCATTGTCATGCTCGGACAGTGCGTGTTGCAGTGTCACACTCCTGCTGACAGCCCTCATTGTTGCCAAAATGTCAACTAATCTGTGGACGGAAGGAGCAAAGCTGTAACTGTGTGGGAAGAGCGAGAGCGAGGGGGGAGGCAAAACGGAGAAGAAGGATTACAGGAGAGGAGAGTGAAGAAGACAGAGGACATCAATATACGCAGAGATCAATAGCACAGGAGGGGGGGAGCGCTACGGTGCCAGGTCACATAGCGGCTGGAAATACTCAATTCTAGCTACGACTGTGGCTACGTAAAATCTGTCTGAAAAAAAAAAAAAATTTGCGACACAAGGCTGGGCAATAACTCAATATTGTATGTTAATAAAACTTATCGGACTCAGGCAGTCTGAGCTGACTCATTTGCACCATTAGTGCACTGCATCTCGTTTAGCTGCGTTTCTTTTGAACATAGGGGCACCCTCCCTCTACTACCATTTTAGGACTTTTGTGTCTGATGTAGGCACATTTCTATTCATGACTATTTAACAATATTACCATGTGATTTATATATATATATACAGTTGTGTGAAAAAGTGTTTGCCCCCTTCCTG
>NW_022280145.1:38116-45871 GCF_004355925.1 Anarrhichthys ocellatus
ACATATATATATATATATGTATATATAATATCTATGGTTTTCATTCGGCTATGTGTATAGTAGAGTTTGAGAGTTTCCTTTGAGTGTGACCTGTTTCTGTGTTATTCCGACAGGTGAACAGAGTGCTGTGATACCTGTAGAAGTCCTCAGAGCGCCGGGCTTCTTCTCCTCTCCCGGTTTGCCGTCTGTCTTGGGGGCTGAAACACAGATGGTGAGCGGTGTAGTTTTTGCAGAGGGCAACATGTGTGGATAAAAAGCACAGAGCTAAAAATACCAAGCATCAAAAACGTGCACAGGCGTATCTGCGTGCATGTTTGTGTGTGTGTGTGTGTGTGTGTGTGTGTGTGAGTGGCTGCCATTACCCAGAGGCCTTCTGGCTGCAGTGGTGGTAGCGGTGCGAGTAGACAGTGCCGTGCGTGCTGATGTAGCAGTTTTACTGGCTGCTGTTGATGCGGTTCCATTTTTGGTGGCAGCGGTGGAGCCTGCTGAGGTGGTGGTGCTGGCCTTTGGCACAAGGGGGCGCCTCTCTGTAGTTGTCTGGAGAGGAAGAACAATAAAAAAATACCGGATATGTCAAGTGAGGAGAGGAAAGAAAGATTGATGGGTGATGGCGAGCAATGTCAGCAGCGGTAAAGGATGGAAAAACCACCATCAATGAATCAAATGCTGTTAGCACCAAAGTGGGTCATAATACATCTTTATATATGGCTTCTGTCATCAGTGACTGCACTGAGAAAATCAGGTCAAAGACCTGTTGCGTGTAACATTTAGATGCTCCCTGAATACTGCACATTTCATTCAGCGCCATATTCCCCCCCTCATCACCCCTACGATGACTCCACGCTCCACATACAGCCGAGCCATCCCGGCCACACTGCACTGAGTCACCCCGTGGCCTCGGGCGGCGAGAGGCTAAATAAAGGCTCTTCATTTTTAGCGGTTGTGAAGTTCACGCGTGTTGCAGTTAAGGAGGCCACTGGACGAGGGTGACAGAAGGCTGACGAGTCTTTTGACAGCACAGAACATGAATTAGTGACATGAAGTAATCAATAAGTCAGGAGGACGTACTGACAAAAATGCCCAGTTTTAGAGATCTATCCTTGCAGCCTGCAGCCTCAGTATTATGATATTGATCATGTGACAATAGACTCATTGGGCAAAGTATAACATGACATAACAGTTGACCCACACAGCGGTCCAATAAAACTAATCTTTTTAGCCATTTTTCACCTTTACTGGAGACTTTGAAGTGTGAATACAAACAGGAAACACAGGGGAGCTGGTTGGCATGGCACGAACCCCTTAACCACCAGTCCACCAGGAAGTCAAATCTTAAGATCATGGTAGCAGTTTGTGGAAGTTTCAATACCCACATCATTAATCATTAAGGGGAAAAATCAACACAACATGTACTCAGACGTACATACTCAGATCTTTTAAATACTACAGAGTAAAAGTCCTATTTTCAAAATTGTACTCAAGTAAAAGTATCACGATACAGAATGTCCTATTTCAGAATAACATAAATTATATTCTTGGATTATAGCCCCCCGCTGCTACTCTGTCAAAGCTAACATAGAGTCCACACTGTCACTAACTGCACCTGAAGACATTTACATTTTTGGAAAAACTAAATAGGGTCTACAGGATACATCCAGGATGTCAAACTGATGCATCAGTGAAAACAGGTTGAAAAGATAAAGACAGAAGCTAAAGCTACAGATCACAGTGTGGCAGTGAACCTGCTGATCCAGACAGAAGACAACGTCATGAAGGAACAGCAGTGTTCCTGTAAAGCAGGGAGCTCTTTGTTCACCGTTATCATTAAAGAGATAAAGCAGCATGTGTACACATTCACTTTACCTTAAGTGGCCAGCACGGCATAGAAGTGCTAATGCTAGTTAATGGAGCTAACATACTCTGCTAATGTTAGCTCCACAGGTTTCTACATAGAAACACTCCTCTCCGGGTAACGAGTATCACTATTACACAACAATTAACCATGACCAGCTCCACGTCCACTCATGAGTCTATGGAACAGATCCAAATAGTTGTCGGACCCTTGTCAGAGCGGGCTGATGCTACGCTATGATTGGCCAAGCTACATTTGAGGGGAGGGTCAATTTATTAATAAAGTCATTAGCAACAACGTACAAAGCTATTGTTAACGATGGTGTTTTTGAAAGTGGAATCTATTTCTGTCCGAGTTGTTGTAAAGAAGAAGCACTCTGTGTTTCTGAGGTTGGACTGCAAACCCTGAAGCTGTAACCTTTGACCAAGAGTCATCAAAGTGTTGTGTAGCAAATATAGGTTTAGAAGTGTGCTTAAGAAATTATAATAGAAGTGTTTAATGATTCATAATTAAGAAATCATAATTAGAAGTGTTTACGAATTCATAATTAGTCATAATTAGAAGTGTTTAAGCATTCATAATTAGTCATAATTATAGGAGTGTTTTAGAATTTATAGTTAGAAGTGTTTCTTAGTAGAATTAGTAGCACCTCTTACAGGTGGATAATAATATGATAGCAAGTACTTGGAGTGTACCATCTATGCTTGTAAAACGTGTGAAGTTTTTGCCAAAAGTTGCAAATCCTTATCTTTATATAGTATGTTTAAGAGTAGGCGTAGGGACAGACAGAGATTTCTAGACAGGCAACTTCAGGGGGCGCAGAAGGAGCAGCCCCGTGCCAGGGTCCTAGCTGGCTGACGTGAGAAGGAGGAGCCAGCTGGAGTTAGCCAATAGGAACTAAGATGGACAATATGGGAGGGGTTTTCAAACTGTGACGAGGGAGCCAGAGAAAGATTCTGTCTCTTGCTCCTGTTCCACCGTGTGGGTGGTAACGCTTTCGGGGTGAGGCGCGGGTCATATTTTATAGATACTGTAAATAATGTACTTTACTATGCAATTGTTTTAGCTTCTGTAGTATTAAATGCTTGTGATTACAATTGAAACCAGCTGACTTTGTAGCAGAGGCTGGATCTCATGCGGTTTCCCCACAGTCTAAGAGGTCCTTGAATCTAACAGTTGTGATAAACTACTGTGAGTCTGTGCGCGCTAAAAGGCACGTAGACCAGATGGTCAGGAAACAGAGTTTTTGAGGGTCCCAAATCATCAAAAGCTAGACATTTAACATTGTTTGGTCACATTTCATCCAAACCCATTATGGGCCTCTGACGGACGTCCTGACAGCAGAACATTACCTTGGGCCTGACGTCCCGTGCAGTGGTAGTGGTGGTGGATGATGCTGGGCGGCTGGTGTAAGTGGTGGAGGGCCGCTTTGGACCAGCGGCGGCTGTGGATGGGGCCTTGGTTGTGGTTGTTTTTTTGTCTGAGATGGAGGTGGTGGTGGAGGACGCGGGGCGCTTAGTAGGAGCCGTGAGCGAGCCACCGGCAGTTGCAGTTCCCAGACGTGTTTTAGCAGCAGCAGCGCTCGGTTTGTTCGCCCCGGCAGCCGGCTGCGACGCAGGGCCAAAACATTCAGGAGCGATGGAGAGCAAAACGAGGAGGGAAAGCAAAGGAAGGCAAAAGAATAAGGAAAACGGATGATAACGCCGGGAGGTTAAGCAGCATTAAAGTAGAAATCATATGGCTCTTTCTGTGTCAAATTACATTTTTGTTTATATTTGTGATGTTGTTCAAACCTTATGCATATGCTGTTTGAGCGCAAACAATAAGTTTCTGTTAAATACTTGTTTTTATTTTAAGAATTGCATATTTTTTTGCGACTCAGTCATGTAGAGTCGGCCTCGTATCTGTGCCTTTAAATCATTTTGACTGTACCCCAACCACATTTAACTGCAGTAGTAACTGTGTCTGGAGAGAAAGAAAAGAAAGAAAAGGATTCTTGCCTGAAACAGTAGCAAAACACGGCAATTCTCAAAATTCAACCAAAATATTTTACAGAACTTTTCAGCATATACATGAGATTTGCAAAAAATGTCAACTGTAACCACCTCCTGATTTGACACGGAATGACACTAATAATTAGTATTGCTTCTATTGTTTAATGTATACGTTATAAATGTGAATATACGTAACATGAAATAGCTGAACAAGGTGTTTTTGTACTTATATGCATTCGGCATAAAGGAAGCAGCAGACGAAGCTTTAGCGGCATGCGTCAAGAATGTCTTTTTCTGCCATTTAAACCTTCAAAATGTATCAGCATATCAAAACCCAAATCATTTCAGCTATATCCCTCGATCAAGGCGATATCTGAGGTGGTTTCATTTTGAGTCTCTTTGTTGTCATTTTCTGATCATTGTGGTTGTTTTGTCTATTTGAAGTCATTTTGAGTCTCTTGGTACGAGTATAACATACCAAGTATACATTTTATAGTTGGCTAGGGGGACCACTGAGCCCTTGGGCGTGTGCCCGGTAAGCCCGTTCGGCAATCCATCCGAGCAAGAGATGTACGAAGTGTCAAATGTTGATGGTCTATTGAAGATCAAACTAGGCCGTACCTCAGTGTGTCCCTTTAGAACAATAGATATTAAAACTGGTCCTACAATACTGCTCGCCATAACAAATAAAACCCTATTAACTTACCTTGATTTCCAGGTGGGAAATGGGCACGAGTCTGTGTTCAGTATAGAGTCTATGGATCCTATCAGTGTGTCAGTGTGTAAGGAGAAACATCCCGTAGCTTACAACAACTCCTACCTTTGTCTTCCTGTCTGCACTTGCCAGGTCCCTGCTCAGTGGGGCGCTGCTTCCATTGGTTGCAGGTTTTGCTTTTTTGGCCTTCTCTCCTCCGTCTGCTCTTGCAGCCTTGTCCTTCTTGTCGTCCTTTTTCTCCACAATCTTTTTGTTGGCCTGCACTTTGTCCTGCTTCTCCTCCTTATCACCCTTCTCCGCCGGCTTCTTGGGCTCTTTCTCCGCTGCCTTGGCTTTGTCTGCATCGGCCTTCTCTTTCTTGGCGTCTCCCACGTCTGGTGTCGCCTTTGTCTCCGTGTCGGCCTTCTTCTCCAGCCTGTCAGAACTGGTATCTAGCTTGACGAGTGTCGGCTGCTGCTCCGGGGTCTTCTCCGCTTTGTCCATGTGCTGCTCTTTGCCATCCTTCATCTCTGTTTTCTCAAGCTTCTCAGTGTTTTCCGTTTTGTCGTGCACTGTGGACTTTTCATTTTTGTCCACTTTTCCCACATCCTCGGTTTTCTCCACTTTTACTACTTTCTCCGTCTTTGCCAATTTATCCTGTGATTCTTCTACCTTGTTCATTTCCGCCTTCTGCTGAATTGACTCAACTTTCTCTTTTTCCTTTTCTGTCTCCTTCTTTTCATCCACCTTCTCTGTCTGTTTCTCCGTCACCTTCACTTTGTCCATCTCTTTCTCCTCTTTAACTTTCCCTGCATCCTTCATCTCTGTCTCCTTCTCCTTCTCTGCCTCTTTCTCCTTCCGTGTCTCTGCCTCTTTCTCCTTCTCCTTCTGTGTCTCTGCCTCTTTCTCCTTCTCCTTCTGTGTCTCTGCCTCTTTCTCCTTCTCTTTCTGTGTCTCCTTCTCCATCTCTTTCTCCACCTTGGCTGGAGTCTCGCTGATTGCGTATTCCACCTTCACGCTCTTCTGCTCAGCTCTATCAAACAGAGGGTCGAACAGGTCCACGTTCTTTACTTGGTCCTCCGGCTTCTCCTCCTCCTTCTCTGCCTTGGCCATCTTGTCGGATTTTACTGGAAAGACAATTGATTTGAATTAGAAATCACAGCAACATGTCGGATAAACAAAAGGCCTCTTTTCCAATTTAAAAACACGCACAGTTACCGGCAGCAGTTCACAGAGACCTGCAGAGCATCGTCCAGTGAATCAATCAAATCACTGTACAACACGTGCGTCATAAAAAGGTTATATTTCACACTGGCTACTTGTGCCAATTTCTGCCCTCTTGGAGACGACACAGGTCTGTTCACCAGGTCTGTTCTAGCGTAACGACTTGTGAATTCTGCCTCCTAATTCTAGTGAATACACCCCTGCACCATGCTCCTAAATACGCAGCTTTCTCTGCTCAGCTAAACATGCTGTGACCATCTTAGAGTGATTTGTTATAAGTCCGTCTATAATCTATGCAACGCTGTTGATACTGTGTGCTGGGTGGTTTCTCCAAAAAATTCCCCCAAATCTGGTCATGTGGACATTAAGTGAAATGTTAAAGTGATTTGTTGTTGCATATACGTTTGATCTAAAAGAAACAGGAAAATGTCCTGACATTTACTAGGAAACGCTACACACATTCAGAGACAGCCCTGCTAAATGTCAGGAGCAAAAATGTTTGGTCTCACTTGGACAGATTTTTGGTGGCATGTGCAAAGCAAAGGATGTTTGGTCTCATCAGCATCAATGATTGCACACCTGCTTGAATAAGAACCTTTCATGGTTCTTTGGATCCATACTGGCATCAATAGAATCACATGAAGATAGAGGTGCTAATGTCTGGATGAGAGCCTCCAGATCATCAAGCGGAGGATGGAAACTAGCTGATGAGAGGAGTCCTATGTTTGACTGTGTCATTCTTCTTGAAGGGGTTCATGGAAAAACAATAACGCTGATGGACACAGAGTACGGAAGAATTCAGGAGAGTCAAACACTTGAAGCCCGAGTTTGTAAAAGAAGTGGAGTATTTCAGACCTGCTTCTTTGACGTAAATAAAAGACCAAATACTACAAATGTGGACGGCGTCGCTGCCCTGCCAAACCAAAATATGGTGCAATACCAACAGAGCAAAGGAAGATAGTTCTCCTCTGCCAACTCACTGAATGAAACATCGGCCATCCTTGAGTGATGATGCCCCAACAATGGGGTTAGCGGAGCGCGGTCAGAGCTGCTAACTCCAGCTGTGTTCCAGTTTGGGAGCTGGATCCTCTGATGTCCACATGTGTAAATTGAATACAACATAGTAGAGAAAAGCGTGTCCTGTGCGTCCTTCCAAATCCACAATCCATTGTGCGCCTGACTCAGAGAAATGTACGTCACACAGACGCCTGCTTCCCACATATGTGGATGCAAAATGTATAAATGTGCTTTTTTGTTGTTGTTGTAAAGAGAGTATTCTATGAACGAGGATAAAGACATGGTCTATTTCTGTAGCTGCACATGGGTTGAGGAAGGTTAGGACTCAAGCCCCCAGTTTGTGTTTAAGAAAACAGACAACTGAAGCTGTACCACAATTTGTCACGGGGTGTGGTGGAGGACTCAAATGCAGACAAGACCAGAAGTAGAGTGAAGCAGGTATTTAATGAATAGTGAAATCAGAACAGGAAACTTACAGGAACACAACAGAGATGAGGGGGAAATCCAGCAGGACAAGGCAGGGCAGGCAGACGGAGAAACCGGGAAAAGGACAAGCCAAACAGACGGGTAGACATGACAATGATCTGGCAGTGAGTGACTGAGAGGCAGGGCTTTAAATAGAGGCAGGTGAGGGGAGTTGTGCTGATGAGGAGGGAGGCTGACAGGTGCACTGAATGAGCTGATAGGTGAGTGAGAAATAAAGAGACAGGAGAGAAGGGGCAGAGCTGTGACACAATTCGATTGGACATTCTGAGCTTCAGTAAATATGGAGAGTGCAACATCAGAAATGTTTATATTAATGGAATTGTCACTCCTGGTATTTCTCTTTGCATTATTCCCATGTGGGGGATAATCATCCTCTAGGTTTTGGAACTACAGTTCCCATGATCTGGAAGTTTTGGGGGGGATGTAGACAGGAAATACGATGGACAAGAGGCGGAGGAGAGGAGGGAGGACAAGAGGCGGAGGAGAGG
>NW_022280145.1:45881-49734 GCF_004355925.1 Anarrhichthys ocellatus
AGAGGTGGAGGAGAGGAGGGAGGACAAGAGGCGGAGGAGAGGAGGGAACAAGACGAGGGAACTGGGCCGTAAACCTTTGAGCGGAATGAAATGACATTGTTAGCTTACATAACGTGGAGCGACCCCAGACCTGGAACGGTGACAGACATCAGACCAGAGTGAACACTAATAGGTGACTATCTACGAGAAGAAAGAGAAACCTGACCTCAATAAAGTGAGACAGCGGTGTGACAAGACAAAGGAAAGGGAACAACAGAAATGGCAGCAAGCAAAGTAAACAAAGAAGGCCTTCGTTTTTTATTAAATGTAAACAATGAGAGGCTCTGGAGATCAACTTGATCCTGTAATTACTGCAGAGATGTGATGTGTGTCAGAGCCGTCGATGAGCCCGGTGAAAATGGCTTTATTTAAGGAAACAGCAGGACGTGTGACCCAACCATAGACTGCATGTAAGGAGTGGACGTAGTAACCGCCACATCACCCTTTGGTTTATGGACTGCCGCTTTGAAGACGCAAGTTCTGCATTTTGGAAGTCACCATTTGGGTTTTTGCAACCAGAAGTGACATAAGAGGGAGGAGCTTAGTACAACCCAACGCTGAATAAGACATTTTTAGTCGACTTAAATGTTACAATTGACTTTCATGAAGTGACAATCTACTGTGAAAGGGTTAAAGTTGTAAGACGAAAACACAGACGACTCCCAGACCAGACAACGGCGTGGTTGTGACCTGTCAATCACAAGGTAGCCCCGCCCTAAAGCAGCCCCTGCTTTATGGTCTGTTTGACTCTAAATGGACCATAATGTACTAAATGAACATCATGCTGTATTGAAGAAGACTTGAAACTAGAGATTGAGACCATAAACTCATGTTTACTGAGGTAATAAATCCAGAGAGAAGTAGTCATTTTCTCATAGACTTCTATACAACCAGAGGAGTCGCCCCCTGGTGGTCATTAGAGAGGATGCAGGTTTTAAGACACTTCTGCATTGGCCTCACTTTTCAGAAGCAGAGATGCACCCATCCTCATCACTGTCACACTCTCTCCTGTGTGACTCTTCTTCACGATGCCCTTTCTTTCTCTTAATAACACTGCTTGAGATGTGTTTGGGAGGCCTGAGACTCAAATGAGAACAAAAGATTTGCTCATCCATTTTCTACGTCTGATTCAAATAATTATCTATCCTATGTTTATGACTCAAGAGCAGGTGAAAAAAAGTTTCCTTTAAATTATTTCTTTCATTTGTTAACAGTGGGAGAAAACATTTTTGCTCGTAAAAAAATGTTCCTGGCAAAACTTTTGTTCCATCTATTTCACAGATGAAAAAAAGAGAAATGAAGGAACTTGGAAATCCTGCCAACTCCGTTTTTAACTGTTCTTGAGCCATAAACACAGAAGAGAAAACTATTTAGATTAGACGTAAACAGTTCTTAATTTCCTCTTCCGTATCTCTTCCACTTTTCTATTTCCTTCATCCCGTTATTAGGAACAGATTCGGCCACCGTTTATATCTTGATAGAGATGTTATTACAGCAGACTGAAACTTCCATTATTCATTCTTTCTCGTCATTGTTCACAACGTTGACCTCGTGACTTTCCCAACCCTTTGACCAGCAAATTCTAGCAAAGAAATGTGAAGACCACTAAAACACCAGAGCAATGGGACCGGAGGGAATCACAGATATTACTGTGCTTGTACTATCAGGCAACAAGCAGAGGCAAAAGCAATCGCTCACCTCCCTAGGGAGGGACATCCATTATTGACGGGGCTTGTGATTGGAAGCATCAATCAAATGAGTACATGCTGGCACAGTGGAGGTCAAGAATGATGTCAATAGTAACTCCCCAACTGCAGTCATGACAATATATTTCAGCATCCACACATCTGAAAGTGGCTTTGCGTTTGGTTCTGAACGAACCTTCAGACCTCCGTTTCATCTCAACCTGCTGCGTTTGCAGAGCTGCTGAGGCTCCAGTATGCCGCGGGGTTCCCTCGTATAATATATGGCTCAGAGAACAATGAGCGTCTGGGTGCAGCCAGCCAGTTCAATTAAAGGTTACAGCTCATTCAGGGCTGGCCAGACTCTCCTGAAGAGCTACACCTCAACTCAAGTATTTTCTTCTTCTTTCTTTCTTATCAATACGGTAAAATATGCTGCAGACTCTACTCTTCCATTTAAAAAAAAGATCTTTAAACTGTCTCATACATTGATGATTTTAGAAATGTAGGTTAAAGAAAGTCATGTCTGACATTTTTAAACTGGTATTTCATCATTTGCAAGACATATGCATATACTTAAGAATGTGTTTGCTTCTTTGTGGGAGAATCCACACTGGTCCTTTCACACTTAAAGTTCATGAAGGTTGTTTCCTCACCGGTGAAGCTACATAAGAGAGAAGCAACTGAAAAGGATCATTGTGTTCCATAAGGTATATAAAGCAGATAAGCAGAGGTGAAAATGAATTTCTCATCAACTGACATTTCCATCCTTCATCAGGCCTTCATTTGGCTCCTCAAGTGGATTACGGGAATGACGGGGTCTGTCAGCCTTGACAGCAGCACTCTCTGTGAGGTGAAAGCTACACCCCGTCACTGCCCTTTGGTAGCACATCAAACACGCTGGGCGCTCTGAAGTGGTGGTGAAGTGGTAACAGAGTGGAGAGTGGACTGTGTGGGTTAATCTGAAGTGGGAGGCTCTGTTTAGCTGTCCAGTAAAGACTCTCTGGCAGCTCAGCTACTGTACGAGTGGCAGCAGTCTCTACAGTCTGCTGTGAAGTTGCTGAAACAAGACAAGAATCAACTGGAGAACTTTTGATACTAGAGAAAAAGTCAAAACGTGATTTTTATGGGGCAAGAAATTCGGTTACAGTGTAAACTTTTTATTCTTTCGTTCTGAATGGATTCATGAGAGTTCATACTCAGCAAACATTTTCAGTAGCGCTCATTCCAGAAGTATGTGAGGGAAGTCTGCATACTGTAGCTTGATTGAATTATAATCAGAATGCACCAAGGATTAAAAGATACCCACATCTGAATATATAGATGCATACGGATAAATGCAAATCACACAAAACTGAAACAAATATGCACACACAAAGGCAAACAAACAATTATGCAAATAAAAATGCACGCAGTGCTGCATTTTTACTGTGACAAGCATTAAGCAAACACATGCACACGGCCCAGAGTCACTTCCTACAGCCGAACACAGAGAGAGAAACAGCCTGAGAGAACATTACAGAGTTTTCTCCCGACGGAACACCATGTGACAATTGTCTGCTTAATTCTGAGAGCGAAGCAACTGAAAATTGGCCTCAAATGATAAAATATTGCAAGATGAAAATCATTTTATAATCAACTTCTCCTCTCTCTTTTTCAATCTTTCTTCTCTTGATCGTTACATCTTTTATTTAAACCTTCCTCACCTGTCCGAGCGTGGTTCAGCATAAACCTTCACTTCCTGTTTCCCATCATAATACATTCATCTGCATCTCTGCCTCCCGTTTCTTTGTTTCCTTGTATATTTTTAATCCTACCCCACCCAATGTTCTTTCTTCTTTTTAAAATCTGCTTATCATCATTTCCCACAACTCCTCTAGAGAGATGGAGCTAAGACAAAGCTGTTGCATACTTCACATTTGCAGCTGTTTGTGTAAATCGTACTCCAAAGCATGTGCTCATGCTTTATCCAGTGTGGATATACGAGCTTTTTACACAACAACAGGAGCACAGAAACACTCCTCATGATCTTCGTAAGAAAGCAAACAGATGCATGAGTACAACACATAGCCCGTGGCTCGATGACTCCGCCATGCTGCTGTTTAGACTTGGGGGGGGGGGGGGGGGGGGGG
>NW_022280145.1:49834-54066 GCF_004355925.1 Anarrhichthys ocellatus
AAAGATCACTGCCACTTTAATACTCCAGAGGCCTGGTTGGCAGCTTCTGCCACAAACAGGTTTGTGAGGAAAATAAAGAAACAACGAGACGGACAACAAGAGAAGAGGGAGACGGTCGCTGTCGAAAGCACCACCCTACTGGGCCGCGTTCCCCGGTCGGTGACCCCATTTCGGCTCATCATTTGACGTGACCGTGACCGACTTTCAGCCATCTTGGCTCTGCCTGTCTTCACCAAGAATCTAATGAGCATTGGGTGCTCAACAGGAGGGCAGAAGGATGGGCCACAAAGAGACGGCCTTGTAGACTGACAGAAAATGAGGGAAGCGCGCTGTATGATGGGAAATGAGGTTGGACAAAGACATGTCTTCCATCAGCTATAATGGGCCCCGTTACCCTGACCCTGTATCAGAAATGTCAGCAGGAGAGTCATCTAGTATATGACCTCATGCTGAGAGCTTGTAGAGCTGCAACACACATTTGCATAGACATGACCAGACCCATGAAGACAGCTACCTGTGTCCACAAGTACAAAAAACTAAGACAATGTACCCGTTGTCCCGGTATTTACACACTTTGAATTGTCACACGCTCTGTAGTCTGATCTGTGTCTAAAATTGGCAGGCGGTGTTTGACCAACACAACGGGACAGATACTACCATCGCGGAATGTCAAGTAGCCCGCAGGGGGGGGGGTGGTGGCGCGCTCTGTTGCTGTCGACTTCTCTCAGCTTTTCATTCTTTCACTTTAACTCTCCGTCTCACTCGCTGTCTGACACTCCGTCTCTCAGTCTGCCTCTGCAGCTATTCCTAGCCCCGAGCCATTTGCAAGCTTAGACCAGAAAACAAAGTCTGGTTTGAAACCGACGGTCAATAAATGAAGCGCTAGAGCAATGACTGAACAACCGCTGCCTTCATCATGAACCACAATCTACACGCAACTGGAGAGCACACAAAAGCTCTTTACAATATTTTCCTCACCATACAGTTGTCAGTGATTGGGGTAGCATTGATATGCTATTTGAATAATGAGTCCTTGGAATTGTTGGCAGCAAGATGTCCTTTCTGTTTGTGCTTCACTGTAGCTCACAAAGCTACCAAACAGAAGACAACACTCAATCAATACATCATCTTTCTTATTCGACCTTCTTAGTCCCCTCCCTGCATGCTGCACCCACTTTAACTCTTCAGCATCAAACCCCTTTTTCTGGGTGTCATCACTGAATTACATTGTTGGACTTCCACGCGATGTTTTGCGATTTCAGTTATATACTCTGCTGTGCCTTGTACCGGGATTGTTTTTAATGATCTATCAATTCATAGATTACATGTTCGTATCCGCGAAACTTTTCACAGCAGTACGTAAAAGTTATACATAGCACTATCCTGCATCCTGCAAGCAGAGCTGTGGCCAGAAAAAGCCTAACCTAAAAACTTAGTTTCTCCATATCAACATGTTTGCCAGTCAGACTTTGAGAGTTGGTGAACAAACACAGTTAAACGGGGGAAGGGGGACTGCAAACATGACCTCTACCTACCATCCCCTGTGATGAAAGGGTTCGTGCTGGAGTTCAAGCCGAGGCTGGTGTAGCCAACGGAGGCAAGGTCACCACCAATGTCCCATGTCGATTTGTTGCCAGCTCCAAAGTCTACACCTGCACCTGTGTTGAGTTTAGTGTCTGCTTCATTGCCACCGAACTTAGCATCTTTAGCCGTGTCAGATTTGCAAATGGTTTCCCCTTCACTGTCGGAGTCTACTTGCAGAAGAAAGCTGGAATCCATGCCGCCGAACCCCTTGGGGCTGAGGGGCACTGAAAGCACAATGCCACCTGGCTCCTTCTCCATCTTAAAGCCCTCAAATGGGCCCTCCAGTGGTGACAGAGGGAAGCCAGCATTGCAGTCTTTCGGCAGAGGGAATGGGGAGAGGCAGAGTCGGGGTTCAGGTGGGGCTTGTCGCAGGTCGTTTTGTGTGGCACCCGCTGCTGAGAGGGTGGGCTGCGGGGTCTGGGACTGATCTTCCGCGACGGTAAGCGAGCGCTTCATGGAGTGTGGTGAGCGACGTGGACCGCCCATGGGCGACGCCAGCTCGTCCAGTCCTGCCCCATCTCCACCTGGGTATTTATCAGGCAGCTCTAGACTGGTAGGTACCGACAGGTGAGAACATTCGGACATTGCGCGGCGCATAGCCTTTCTCTGCTGCTCAGCTCGCCCCATAAAACAAGGCTCCAACTCCACCTCCTCCTCTTCTATCTCTTCTTCTTCACTGTTGTCCCCCGAAGAGTCCTCGGATAATTGTTGGGCCCCCAGGGCTGCCCCGGCTCCCGCCACAACCTCGTCAGCCCTCTCCAAGAGATTGTCATTGACAACTCCAATGACGCAGTAGTTAGGGGCCACCTGGGGCATGGCGACCTTTGGGCTGGATTCAGCAAAAATCGAGTTGTCCCATGGCTCAGGGGGCGATGCCTCCATCAGTGAGGCACCCATTGAGTGTGGAGGCATGGCACTTGTGGGTGATGACAGCTCCATACGCCTGGCCGGGGATCCAGGAACTGGTGGCAGGGACACCCTGGTAGTACCCCCACATCCTAGGGCAGAGGGTAGTTTGCCCGGGGAAGCTGGGGAAGGGGATGGGGAGGAGGACAGAGGGCTGTCTGGGCTTTCCCCTGCGCTGCCCAGTGATGCGTTACCCAGCGAGGTGCTTCCGGAGATGCCCCCAACCCTGCTTGGCACCTTCAGCTCCGCATCCACGCTGCCCCTGCCCGTTTGCTCGAAGAAGCACAGCTTGTCCTCATCTGTGAGTCCGGTCGATGCCAGAGTACCCCCACCTACCAAAAGGCCCCTCGGGGTGCCCACGTCCATGGGGGGCTGCCAATCCCAGCTCTGAGCCGGCACGGTGGGCGTCAGGGACGGCACCTTACAGAGCTCGCTGTACTCTGAGAAAGGAGAGCCAGGCTGCTGATTGGAGAGAGAAGACATGCTGTCTCTCCTTTCTATTCTAGTTCACCCTCCCTTTTCTTTGTTTCCCAGTCTGTCTTTGTCTCAGTCTCAGGTGTCCAAAGGTAATCTTCAACACTTCTCTTCCCTTGTCTCCGTTTTTTTCCTTTGTTGCCTTGCGCTGTTGTTCCTCTTCGTTCAGCCACTCAGGTGCTCTGTGTGTGGAATCTCTGGTGCCGTGCCTCCACTCTGAACCCAAGCACACACTGAGGGTGAACTGGATGTGCAGATCTCTCCCTCGTCCCCTCCCTCTTTCTCTCTCTCTCTGGTTCTCTCACTGATTATTACAATGCTCATGTGACCAAGTTGCAGTTGCCAATTGGCTGCTGCCAGCCCCCAAATCCCACCCACTGTGGTGGAGTGAGTAAGGCCCCCTCCCCTCCAGTTTTCTCTTTCACTCCACGTTTTTTTCCCCTCAATCCCTTTCTTTCTTTCTTTCTCTCGTTTTGTCTCAAGGCAAAAAAGCACAACACACACACACACACACACACACACACACACACACACACACACACAGAGCTCTGTCTCCCCCCCTCGGGGAGGATTGAGTGAAGGCTAAAGCAGGCGCTTCGGGGGGAGAGTGGATTTGAATTCAAGACTTTTCCAAACCATACCGTTCCAAGCATCACATCCATGCCATCTGGAGCAACGCAATTGATAACATTTATCTCTTGTATGAGAAAGAAAGAAAGAAAGAAAGAGAGAGAGAGCGACCAATCAGATGGGAGAAAGAAACGGCAGGAGCTGGGAAGACAAAAGAAATAGTAGCATTAAACAACTGAGTGAGACTATGTGAATGTTTTTTGCAAGCTTGCATGTGTCTTTGCAGAATGGTTTACCTAAACATGTGTATGTGCGAGACAATAACTGCTCCCAGCCTTTCCGATCTTAGTGCTCAGTATGAGAGAGAAGAAGAAGAAGAAGTAGAAGAAGAGATGGGAGTTATGGGAGACGGGTGAAGAGTAAAGCCCCTGGTAAAGAGACGTTTTTGTCTGTCAGACTCCATTACCACCCCCCATTCTACCACGCTCATATGCACACCCTTGGATAATCAAACTAGAGGCTATCCAAAACACACAGAAACATGAGACTTATCACACATCAACACACACAGTGTATGCACTTGAGCTATCATCCTGCCACGTAGCATGTAAGAAACATTCATGAAAGACAGACACGCTCATACATGCAACAACACACACACACACACACACACACACACACACACACACACACACACA
>NW_022280145.1:54076-54438 GCF_004355925.1 Anarrhichthys ocellatus
CACACACACACACACACACACACACACACACACACACACACACACACTCTCTCTCCAGGCTAACGCAGTGGAACACTCTGAGTCGAGCCTTAAAGCATTCAACAGGAACTCAGCTGGTTGTGTGGCACAAAAACACTTTCAGCTCCGTTTCTGTGATTGCTGAGTTCCTGTTAAATCAAAACTGCGATTTCCACTGAAGTTACAGTGATTTACATACAAGGTGTGCGCAGGAAACTACAACTTTAAACTGTCTGGCTTATACAGCTAAAGCTTGAAAATAATGCAACCATACATTGTCCAATATATCAGTATATCAGTATATCAGATAGTATATAGTATAGATAGATAGTATATCAGATAGT
>NW_022280145.1:54448-64799 GCF_004355925.1 Anarrhichthys ocellatus
GATAGATAGTATATCAGATAGTATATAGTATAGATAGATAGTATATACATTTCTTTCCAGTAAGTCTGCACTTTAGTAAAGCGACTCCTTGCTCTCTGATCTGCTCCAGTTTGAGTTTGCTGTTGATTCCGTTTGGTCTTAATGCAAACCCAACACCTCATCCACGATGACTTATATTCTTGAGAGAAGCACTATCTCATTCACAATTCTCAATCAATTACTATTGCTTCAGTCTTCAGTTACTGTAAATGAACATCAACCCCTCGCACAAGATCTTTTACATTAAAAGTGTGGTAATCATCATCAGGCACATCCACAAAAATCCAAAAAAAGATTTGCAGGTTGTGGGAACAATGACCTGGACAGAAAACCAAAAGGACTTTATTTGTATTCATTGTAATAAATACCTTTATCTGATCATTTCAGACAAGCTATTAGAATACCCTGGACTAAGACAGAGATAATAAAGATGGACAACGGGTCTCCACGTCCAAGCACGGCTTGTTAGCGTGAGAGCTGCCTAGCTGCTGAACTTAACTGCTGTGATCGCCATGCTGGTCATAATATCTCTATGAAAACATTGAGGGTCAAATTGACACGTGTTACACAGACTGGTGATCCGTGTTATGGAAACATAGATAAACACACGACGGTCCGACAGTCAGTGGAAATGCTAAGCTAGCAAGCGACACAGTTAGTGACTGCATGAAACATAGACTGTATAAAAGTTATGTTTGAAATGGTTACTGAAAGTGAAAGTTACACTCTTGGCATTCCTACTTTACATACATTTACTTCAGGCGGAGCAGCTGTCAATCACAGCTTTCAATAATGACGTCACACACCCCCCCCCCCTTTTATAGCAACAAATAACTAACTAAAATCAAACCTATCAGAAAAATAAACACTTGAACATACATCAGCGCAATAACAACTACCTAAAAAAGAAATTGTATTTGACGTGTTCTTTGATTTTTTTATCCGCCAACATTGAGGGGGAGAGGTTTATGACCTATACTGCAGCCAGCCACCAGGGGCCGATCAAGATGTTTTGGCTTCACTTTTGGAGAGTCCATATTTACATATACTATGTTCAATATACATAAACTGTCAAAGACATATGGAGGGATCATCGAAGGATACCCAGCATGCATTTCAGGCAAAGGTCTGTATGTGATTGGGAAAGTAAGTGTGGGCAAGAGTGAGAGAGACGGGCCTGTCGTCCTCAGCTTTGAATGTGTGTCTGCGTTCGTGTGTCCAGTGCCAGTCAAAATAGCTGGGGGTTACAGGCGTTCTTGTTGTTGTCGGTTTGGACTGAAGGCTGAACGTCGGCAGAAAACGATGGTTTATAACAGGCAGACAGGGACAGGGCGAGGGATGCAGCCAGATGAGGGAGGCAGAAGCAGAGAATAAGGATGAGGACTGAGTGTGTTAAGTAGGGATAGAGGTTGGCCATCTTTGGCAGTAAAAGAGCAGAACAAAAAGATAGAAATGACCAGATGAGGCAGGCGACTGAAGCAAGTTATACGCAGAACAAGGATGTATGTGAAGGATGGAGAGATCAGAGTTTGGAAGGAGTATGGAGAAGGTGTAGAAAGGCAGGAAGGGGTCAAAGTGAGAAAGAAAGGGCAACAAAGGATGCAGGAAGTGCCGGTAAACAGGAAAGTTGGATTGGAGATTGGGTATGGTTACACCATGACACCATGACGGAGAGCTGAAGGGTACAATGCTGCTGTTAACTGCATCTTGCTTTGTACTTTAACAAACAAGAAACTCTGAAAAGTTACTTTTCTGCCTCACTTCAGGATTCAGTCGTCAATGAAGTACGATGAATAGGACATCGATGCACACAATGATGTGTCTTTTGAGTGTCATTCAATGAAAACAATAACATTTACCTAACTTTACCTTCTTTAATCCTAATTTCTATCTCAAACCAAATGTAACTGTAAAAACTGCAAAAATAGTTTTTTTCCGCTGATCTTCAAAGACATTTTCTCCAGAACTTCTTAAAAGAGGTTCTTACAAACTATTTAGTTCATTTGTAGTTCTGACGGTTTAGTCAACAAAAGCACAACTGCCAAATGGTACTTCACACCTAGAGTTGCTTCATAAAACACGAAATGAGCAAGAGCTTTGTTTTCATCCCATGTTTCCCGCTGTCACGCCAAGCTGGCATTGGGAAAGTGAAAGTGAATCTCTCCCTGGCAGCCCACGTGAACCCATATGTACAGTGTTGTCGGGCCCCCAGGACCAGAGCTAATGCTGTGAGTAACAGAAAGAAAAGATTCAAATGAGAACCATGTGTAGCATGACACAGCATTTTTATACTTAAAAACGCAGCAGTCACAATCAGAAGGCCTTAACGTCAATGCTTGGTGCCTCCATCAACTAGAAACAAGTGTTCATGGCCAGGTACAGTATATTTATCATTATTTATTTCACTTACAAACAACAAAATACCTTATTTAGTTATGAATAACTTCTGTTTATGAATCAAAATGGATAAATAAATCACCACAATGTCACAAAGTCAACCCAAAAAGCATCAACTCAAGATGTTCCCTGGTTTACATATATTTGTACCAAATGTGTTTCCATCGGATTTCCCGTGTTCATACACACACAACATCATGTAGGATGGATAAGAGGTCCGTTGTTGTTGTTATGGTGGCGCACAGTGAACGGCGGGATGTTGCCCCAGGGATGTGGCATTTTACATCACCGTGCACGCAGGTTTGGTATTTCGGTGACCCGCCGTGAGCTCCGACTTCAAGGTAGTGTGAGGAGATGCGCAGCAGGGGCGTGTCAGTAACAATCAGGCAGCAGCGGAGCGCAGTTTTAGGGTTTGCACTTGTTGTTTTGGGCTCATTTTGTAGTTTTTTTTGTGTGAAATCAAACCTTGAAAAAACGATAAAGTTTTTGATTAAAAGTTCAGTATAAACACATTTACAAACGTGGCCACTGAACATTCTCCGCCGTGACTGGCTGGCAGATGTAACTGCTAGAAATTGGAGGATAGAACAGGACACGTATGATGGAGGTGACTGTCCTTCTTCCCTCCTTCAGTCCAGCCATCAATCTCTAGACAGGTAGTTAGGTGGACGTGCTGGCAGGTGGGCAGACACACTGGAGGCGGGTGTACTGTCGCTGCCTCTGTGTCACATCGGTCTCTTTTTCCTTCTCTCTTTGTCTGCTTGCCCCTTGAAGTAAAAATGTGACACCAGAGTCACACGGGGGACCAACACACAAGCCCACCAAGAGGATGACCTCACCCTGTCTGACCAGTTGGCTGGCAAAGACACAAACATACACGCACGTGCACACTACACAGAGTGTTGTATAATCCCACTGGGTGACAGAAGTGCTGTGCCTATTAACCGGGGCAGTACGGATGCACAATATATTGTTGCAGCATCAACATGGTGATGTGCGTAATAGTCACATCGCAGGAGGTGTGATGTCGGCAAATTAAACAGGTCAGGCTACAACTTTGTTGCTGCTTGAAAACTTGTGCGGTTCACCAGAACTAATCCTTGTCCATGAGGAGGGGGGGGGGGGGGGCGCGCATAGTCTGCCGGGTGGGGGATTCAACTCGGCGGCTAAGGTGAAAGTAGCTCTACAGCTTTACAGCACCCTTCACCCCGGCCTCGCCGCTGCCCTCTTTCCCCCGGCTCAAAGCACGACTGTCAACCGAGGCGGATTGTCTCAAGTCTGCGGCGATGTCAGCAACCCACCCGACCCTTCTTGAAACTCGGACCGCGTCTCGTTTGCCATGCTTTGTGGGTTCATCACCACTCATATCTATACTAACAATTCAATAGTTTACAGAGCACAAGCTCTTCGTTTTGCTTAAAGTGTACTAGATTAATATATTTTACTTTAAAATGTAACGACAACAGTTTCTTTCTTGAATTTCTTTCATATTGTAATGTAATATATTACATATATAGCAGGAAAAACATCTCAATGTTTTTTCCAATATGCAGCCCTACCATGCAGGCTGCAAGGAAGGCATAGAAACGCTACATGCTAACTTTGAATGGCCCCTTTGAATCAGGTAACATTGCAGTTTCCTTCTGATACTGCCATGTTGCTCTCATGTCTCGAAGGCCTAGGAGATACAGCAAACATGTCAATATACCAGTTGATATCAATACATGATATGCTACTGATATCTTCTATTTCTGGTTGTTGTTTCTACACATTTCTCTGAAGCAGTGCTCATCTCTCTCTCCTGTCTTTCCATCATCCAGCCCTATTGTCTTGTAATGAGGTTGTGCTCTACTTTCCCAAGCAGGTTACTCATGAGCTGTGCTACATCTGAAACTGCCAGACAGCAAGTCAGCTAAAAAAAGTGAGAAATTCCTCTGCTGTGGCCTAAAAACAGAGAGGCGAGAGAGAGAGAGAGAGAGAAAAGGTGAACCAGGTGAGGAGAGAGAGGAGGATAATCTCAGCAGGGTGTGTTGGAGGAATGGATGACGGAGGGATTCAGAATCTTTAGTGACGTCTAAATATAGCTCGATCGCATCTCCTTCGCAGCCCGTCACAACACCCCCATCCTCACTAAACATCCATTGTTTCCTCCATAGCCCCTCTCCCCATTAGTCGCCAAAGCAACTGCCTCCTGTTGCTATGGCAACTGGCTCCTCATTAGCGTGCCGGGCTCCAGCCACGTGGGGGGCTGGGGGGGGAGATCGTTGGAGGGAATGTTTGGTGGTGATGGGGGGGTGGGGGGTATCGTCTGAGGAATCAGGGGCTGATGGAGAAAGGACGGGTGATGGAATTGAAAGCTAACAGTGTGTGTGTGTGTGTGTGTGTGTGAGTGAGGAGGGGGAGGGTTATTAATAGGCAACATAATCTACTCTGCCTCTTGCCTCAGGTCAAAGAGTGTTTCTCGGTGTCTTTGTGTTAATTACAATCATCAGGAAATGAAATGAGTTCTTAAGAAACCAGTCTGGTGACAGAGTGGTGAATGACGGATGTATTTGGCTTAATTAGACATGATGATGATGGACCGATAGGAGCAGACACTGAAAAACACACGATCATACATAACATATACGCATGCAGACAAAGAGATGATGTCAACTTTCAGATGCAGGATTAATTGGTAAAGATGAAGTTGACTAAAAACGTGGCCAGAGGGGGCAAGATTTTAGGTACGAAAACGGCGGACACAGCGCCAGAAAAAGGCTAATATAGCGAGGGCGAGACACCAAGCGGACAAAGCTCGCTCCAAAACGAGAGGGAATCTGGGGCGGGCTCTTCTCCTTGATCATGGGAGGGGCAAACCTTGAATGTTGTGTTTTCAATTGCGGCTGACAAATCCCACCGAGTGTGCCTTTAATCAGAAGTGCAGGTGTATGACCAACAAAATGTACTTAAAGTATCCAAAGTTTAAAAGAAAGTACTGACATGAGATTATTAGCTTGTCAATACATCAGTCATCAGCATTCTGCTCTTGTAACTGCTCGGGTTGGAGCTTATTTGAACAACTTTATACAGTTAGGTAGGCTTCCCCCCATGGGCACCTATTTAACAAGATAGTAGACTTATGTGTATGTCTATACTGGCTGATACACAGCACCGCTCTAGCCAGCATGTGTGTAGCGCCGGCCATCATTTCCCATCATGCGGTGCTGGACTGAGTATTGTGTCAAGTTTGCCGTTTTTATGTTGCAAAATGCAAATGCTATTTTTAAAATTGTTGTTATTTAGTAATTATTCTGCTCAGAACATGGTGGTTTATGTCAGTAATTGTCATTTTTGTGCAGTTTTATGTTTTAAGCATCATTCTCAAGTGAATGTGGCGTCGGTGTGAGAAGTTGAGCTGGAAGATATCTCTTCTCTAACATCCCATAGACATCCGAAACGTGACAAGGAGCCCCGACTAGACACACTTACGTTGAAAGGGGTCACAAAGTCAAAGAGATTGGGAACAACTAGTGGCGTAATCTTTAACAATGCGGTGTGTTTTATGGACTCATCATATGGTTTTAAATTCTTATTGACCAGAAGAATCTGGCTGACAAGAAGTATTTGATTTCATATCTAAGAACAAAGTTAGTTCTTCCAGAAGAGCTTATTCTATCCGATGTTGAACAAAGGGCTGCTCAGATGATCCTGTTCTCCCTTGGATGCCCATGAGCGTTGACCAGCCGGTCCGCTTGGGAGATGGCCATGTGTTATTTATTGTCATCATTTCAAATTTTGCATGAATATTGAATACTTGAGAGAGGAGAGGGTGTCTCATTCATTTTGATTAATTAATGACATGATACCCATCGGCTCCTTCTATTCCCTACGAAGCAGCTGCCTAATCTAAGCTCATCATTCATAATGAATGAATCTGCGCCCCTGGCCAAAAAATAGACATCTCCACTCCACCCTTTGCAGTTTCTGTCTCTGTCACAGACGCACAAAAGAAAACATAAACTCTGCTTCTGTTTACAACATTTTAAGACACCATCATCAAATGTCCAACAACCGTTCTTCTCCTCCTCCTCCCATCTCCCTCGTTATCCCAGAGGGCACGCGTTCGGACAGCGGCACAGAGCGCGGGGCTCGGCTCCAAGAGCTCAAAGCTGATTGGACGAGGAACCACGCTGCGTGGGACGAAATTAATCTACAGAATAACGAAGGACAGGATAAACGACAAATGTCCACTACTATCCTGGAGTTAGTTAAACAGGTGAATGAAAAAAAGAGAGAACTAACTGTGTATTTTTGGTGTTTAAGTGATGATTGGGGGCATCTGGAAATTGGGCTAGTGCACGGTAATAAAAAATCTAAAATGATATCTAGGTATTATAACATATCTAAGTCACCTGAGAAAAAAGAAAAGAAAATTGGAAATACATTTTTGTGTTACGTGTTGCGTTGGTGGATCATTTCTGTTTTCATATGCCCCGTCGTGGTTACTCAAGATGGCAGATCGTATCGCCGGCGGCGTGGCTGTGTCTGCCTGAGCTTTGGAATAGGACGGAGCTTTTTGCAAGATATACAAATGAACATTTATAGAACAATGTTAACGTTCGATTTAAAAATAAACATTAATAAAAAAAATTGATTTGATAGCAATGTCCTCTCTATTCAAACATCACCTCCCTATCACAACATCACAATATTATGTTCTGTTTAACAGTATTGTCTTAACTTTAATATCAACATTTGGAGCTTCATTTGTGATGTTGACATTTGAATTACTATTATTAATAACATGCAGAGTCCACCTTCTCCTTCCTCCTCTCTCTCTCTCTCTCTCTCTCACACACACAGCGAGCGACGCCCCGCTAACGCTGACCGCTGTTGTGAATCGCAGGTGATGAGCAGGCATAAGGAGAATGAAGATGGATATGAGATGCATGAAGAAGAGGTGGCAGACTGGTTTGTCATCAAAGATATAAAGTCACTCGTGAGGATAACGGGGCTCAGCAGGCGGACGAGCCGCTCCACCAATAACATCTCTAAATGCACAGGTTCTAGAGATGATCTCCACAACATCTTAGTTATTAAAGTAAACTTGTTAAAAACAAATCGCCAATCATCCCTTCAGTCCTCGATATACGATTTTGCTAGTCTGCAGGTCCTGTTGTTTGGTGTTACTTCTCAAAGCCAGGTCCCTGCTTGTGGAACAAAGTCAGCTCTATATTAAGCCTCAGGTGGCATTTCAATTCCATTTCCAGGATTAGTCAACTTGTGTCACAGCCAGACACTCATCCGGCAGTCGCAGGTTGGAAAAAAACGAGGCGCTCGAGCATCACTCCATCCTGCTCCTCTTCCAGGCTGCTGGAAGATTATTCTCATACCAGTGACAGCTCAGTCCCCCCCCCCCCCATCTATCACTCCCCTCTTCTTTTCAAAATACAGCTTTCAATTTTTACAGCAACCTGTGAAAGGGTCTCGACACATCCAACTATAAAGGAATCTCTGTTTGTACGTCTGCGTGTCCTCCGCATACCTCGAGACCCGTTCATCCGATCTACTTCACACTAGGCGGGTGCACTGCTGGGGACCAGATGATGTGCGGTGTCAAATTTGGAAATGAGACACGTTCAATATTAATAAACTTTGAATGAACAAGCAAACAGCGCTCTGTGCAGAAGAAAGGGTGGGGCTTAATCCAGCATCCAGCAACAAAAGTGAGTAGCAGTCAATGAGCTACGGCCTGTGAAGGCCCGCCGCAGACTGTAGAGCAGTTTCTGAAAAACACGCTCCGAACGGGTACGTGCCTGACAACACTGTATGAAGCAAAACAAGGAACCAAGCCATCCGCCCGTACCGAAAATAGCCACGCACTCCGAACGGCCATTGCCCCTGAACGCCCCCCCCACGACAACACTGAAAGCAGCAATACGGGAACCAAGCAATCCACCTGGTCCAAATTTCCGAGCGCTTGAAATCGACACATACTCCGAAAACCGCCACACTGCACTACTTTCAATATAACCTGACACATGCATGGCAGGAACTTTCAATGCAGAATGTGTGGTTGACTGTTCTTTGATGGCACTAAGTCCACCACGTGTTATCCGTCTTCCTTCCTCCTCTCTCATCTCGACCCCCTGCTGCCTGCTGGTTGAGGATCGCTCCATATTTCAGAGACTGGTACAGAAGTGCACCAGCGCCCGTCTTGTTTACTTGTGTTGCATAATTAAGATGGTGGAGGCTGTGCTGCGACTGACTGCCTCCCGCTGGGATTTGTGCAGTGCAGCCCTTAACCAGAAACCTAGACAGTAGCAGGCCTCTTCATCTGTGGCTACATCTTGTTACGTGACTACCTTTATTGCTCCGTGAGCTTTCTGCTTTGTTTCCTCAGACTTCCAGTCGTAACAGAAGAGATGGACCTCAGCAGCAGCAGTCTTCACTGCACTATTGTCATGGCAACATACAGTAGCAGCAGCCTAAAGGTCATCACTGCTGGTAGAAACAGTTACAACCCAACACCATCTCACTGAGCTCAAGTTCAAACACAACAGAGCTCATTCAAAGCGCTGCTCAGTCCAGAGAAGATTAGAGCACGAACAAGGACACAGATAAGCTAAATACAAAGTCACATGTTCAACGACTCAAGAAAGAAGAAAACATAGGAGCAGGTAAGGTCAGGTCCACTTTAAGGCCAATGAGTGAAAATGTCTTTTACGTTGGTTACTGATGCGCTCAATGGAGTGAGGCAAAACTGATAAAAGATTAGTTTTGAGAGATCCATGTGCCCACATCGCAGTTAGTCTTGGATCTGGGGATGAGATTTGAAGTTCTAAATCGACCGGGATTATTGTTTCCTGATGACAGTTAATAAGGTGCGTTAGTGTGATCATTATGCTCTAGATGTGAGTAAATGGGGAGGAAACACTGAAAAGCAATGTTGTGTTTTTGGATAACAGGACGCATGCAAGTATAAACATGGAGGTAAAGGATTTCAATTTGAAAAGTTTCAGCAAATCTTTTTTTTTTCTAAATAAATGTTGTGAATGCCCTCTGGGCTTCTGAGGCTCTTGTTGGTAGATTGGTATTTGTTCACCTCTACTACAGTGCCTTACTGCCTGGTCCTGCTAAAGGATCTCGCTCGGTGATTCTGTCGAACGATTACAGTTTTCACACCGTGGACATCTTGCTAACAGGAAACAATGAGAGCCAGCTAGACTACAGCTAGCTACAGGGAGCTACAGGGAGCTGCAAACTGGATGGTGGTATTAATTACTATGAAGAATGTATAAAATAACTGGTATTTACCCAATTCCATAACAGAATGTATCAGTTAAAGGTGAGATGATATAATGATTTATAATGATCTGAAATAATGGCACAGTAGAGTTGCAACTGTTTTATGTCCAGTTCATAGTCGTGTGTCTCCATCAACAGAATCGGTACCATCAGCAAGTGTGCTGTCAGTGTAGCGTCTCATTAACTCCAGCATCTGTTGCTGTTCCTAGGGCAACATAAAGATCCTTAGTCTCTATGGCAACTCCCTCCTCCCTGCTCTTCTCCTCGCTCTCGTCCCTCCCCAAAGGCACTGTTAGCGTCTATCTGTCCACCACGGGAAACTTGAAAATAACATTTTGACCTTTATCAACATTTTGTCTAGAATTTAAGTCCACAGCAAATCTGGTGTGTGACTGTTTCACAGCGAGGACGTCAGCCTGAAGGAGCAAATTACTAAAGGGATAAATACGGATGCTGTTAATAGCTTCATTATCACCTCAAGACTTCCAACATGGATTGTGTGTATGTGTGTGTATGTATGTGTATGTGTGTGTATGTATGTGTGTGTGTCTGTGTGTGTGTGTATGTATGTGTGTGTGTGTATGTATGTGTGTATGTGTGTATGTGTGTATGTGTGTGTGTGTGT
>NW_022280145.1:64899-72208 GCF_004355925.1 Anarrhichthys ocellatus
TGTGTGTGTGTGTGTGTGTATGTGTGTGTATGTGTGTTTCCCTCCAATCAGAGCTTTTTCTTCTGGCACAGTTCTATCAGACGCTCCATCAGCTGCTGAGGCATAAAGGGCGAGCGGTGCACAGCGCTGCCTGCTCTGATCATCTGTCTGAGCAGTAAAAGCTTCTGGTGAAGCGTTCGTGATGCGAGTTGCCTCGGGGAAAGATACTTTGTTCTGCGGTGGCGTAACAACATCTTGCTTTTCCACCCATCTGAGAGACAATAATTATTATTCATTTCACACCCGTGCATTGTTTTAAATCTCTGAACATCCAACGCTGTTGTTTTTTTCAGTGTGCCCCTCTGTGGTCTCTATAAAGAGATATCGGCACAAGATTTGGGTATCGGAGGCGTTCTGTTTTCCGCTTGTAGTCCGAGTAGTATTGACCAATCACCTTTGAGCGGGCTTTGGTTGCATAAACAGTAAACAGTCCGTGTGGAGCACAAAAAGAGGCGAAGCAAAACGAAGAGCTTGTGCTCCTGTAAGATACAAAATAAACTGTTAAATGAGTGTAAACTGGCTACTTGTGAAACAAAGCTCAACTCCAATTCTCGCGTCTGGAGTTGCTAATAGGACCGTAAACAATGACCGGCGCACGAAAGAGGAAATCTTGATCCTGATATCTGTTGGCTCCACCAGATCCCCAGAAACATTGGTCGTTGTCCCCAGAGGCTAAACCACGACAGCCGATAGGTTCCAACATTGGCCCTTCTGTAATGAAGAATCTGCATTTGTTTGTTTCCTTCTGTAACCTGCTGCCTAAGCAAAGCTCATAACATCAAGTCCCTATACTAAATTGGAAATCAGGTCAACTTCTTTTTAGGAGAAAAAGCTTCAGAAGAGCACAAAGGAGATTAATTATATGTGTATAGACTATATAGATGGTATTGAGTGCTTGCAAAGTCTTGTTTAGTTTGGAGTAAACTTCTGGCAAAGGGGCCTCTTATCACAATTGTCAGATGGGATGACTGCAATAGAGTGTAGTAGAATAATACATTTAAGGGCAACTCCACCAAATTCAACTCCTAAAGTTTTGTTTAACAGTGATGGGGGTTGGTATCCAGCCTGTCACAACAGTTTCACGACGTGCTCTGTGGTTCTGGAAGTCTGAACAGGGTGGAAGAAAACAATCAAGAAAGATCATCTTTGGCTAATTCGCACAACAGTAATAAGATGGTTTGGGTGCTGCTTCAACCAGCAGGATTGCAATTGATTCCTAGAAGTTAAAAGGGTTATTATTGGAAACAGGAATATACTCTTATGGAGTTATTCAAGTACTGTTGAAGCATGAAACGGGTAATGACTATTTCCTAAAAACCTAAAAGCCGACATACTCACAATAAATCTCACAAAATCAGCATGAATACAACATGTGTGCTGCACATTCAGAGCAGTTTTCCATGCAGAAGACAAATTTCAAACTCAGAGAATGTTGCGAACTACAACTGCCTTTTTAAAAGGTTAATATCAAAATGTATGAAGCGTTAAGCACAGCCCACACTGCTGGCCCGGAGCCATCTCTCTATGGGTTCAATCTGTTGCTGAAGCATGGTGCACCTTCTGAAAACAGAGTGACTCATGGTCTTGTCCCACAGTTAGCTGTCGTACTTTCCAATGGCGCCAACGAGGCGAAAACCCAACACTTCCCCCAACGCCGTCTAAAGCCATTAGTTCACCCCAGTTGAGTGATGGGGCCATACTGTGCAAATGTCCCTTCTGGGCTACCATCTAACAGCCTGCTCCCCAATGAAATGAGCCCAAACAACAGTGAAAAGCACTATGTGGTTCAAATAGACCGCTGATACAGTATATTCACGCATGCCTGCCTCTTGAGGATTTGTGTTTGTCCTCAAATAGTTGGATGACTCAGATGTGTACTGTATGTGTGTCTGAGCAGGGAGGCAGGTCCACAGAGGAGGTATATTTGTGGTCTTTATACCGGCTGGCACCTGTGATTTAGCTCAGTCTGAGAGAGAAGGAGCAGTGTTGGTACATTTATATAACTGCATGTACAATATTATTATATTTGAATAAACAATAATCAAATGTAGAGACAGTTATTTACCAATATGTTAGGAGAAGTTACATTTACACCATCTTACATTTACAACCGGCCCTTTGAGGGAAACCGTGATGCTGATGTGGCCCGGAGTGAAGATGAGTTTGACACCCCTGCTCTAGAGGCTCAGTACTTCTCTGAACCTCCCTCTATCTTTTCCCTCAGTGTTTGAAACATCCCCCTCCCTCAGGTTTACATCGTTCTCTATCTCTATCCGGGCTTCTCCCTCTCGCTTTGACTCCTGTATATCTCTCTGCCATTACAAGAAGGGTTTATAAATAATCCTTATCCGTTCCCTGTCAGCATTCTTTTCAACTCTTCATATTCCTTTATCCACCTCAAGTCTTCCTCCTCTCCTCACCCTTTATCCCTCTCTCTACCTGTGGTACACAGACAATATGTTTCAGAAGTATCCCAAAGCCTTTCTTTGTTTCCAACTCCAATTTATTATGGATTTAGCCTTTTCTTTCTATGTGCACCCCCCTCTTCCTCGCTGTACTGTACTCCCCTGTCTGTGACCCTCCAAAGCGTTGCTCTTTACTGTGCTCCACGTGGCTTCTTATCTTTTGTACAAGGCTTAAATACCACTCTTGGTGACAGAGACCCACCCCTGGTCTCATTACACAGAGGCCAAGACAGAGACAGCTGCACTCTGTCGTGCTCTCTTTCTCTCGTGTGTACACACGTTTTTACAAGCGTGCGCACACTCACGCAAGCGCCAGCACACTCACACACACACACACACACACACACACACGTAACCCAAAATCCAGACAAAAAACAATGTGCGCATAAAGGACATTTACTTTACATCCACAAAGCTGCAATATATTTTCATCCATGCGACATGGAAGTGGAAAAAACCACTAAATGCGAGCCCTTCCTGTTCTTGCGGAAGGTATTGATCAAAGCTGCCGAATGGTAATGTTTGACACTCTGCTGTTCCTGTGGAGAGCTGCAGGCTTGCTCAGTCCTCGTCACAGCCTCCAACGCGAGGAAGAGACAGGAAGTGTTGAGAGGAAATGATTCCACTGGAACTCTGCATCTCCATAAATCCCAGCAACACACACACACACACACACACACACACACACACTCATGGATACACACAAATGCACAACACCGAAATGCACTTACACTTACACTCAACATATACAGCTCACATCCACACGTCTGCCCACACACTTAAGCACAAAGTGTCAATCTATTCTATTTTCGGTTTCCTGTAAACTTATTATTTCCCAGTCTGCAGAAAACTCTCCGAAACGAGTAACAGTGCAACAAATTCATTCGACGCTAAAACAAGAGCTGGACATGACGTTGATCAACAGCTCCCTTTTGACTCTCTCTTCAATCTTTTAACACTGATTTTAGTCAAACTGTTCTATTTTTAACCGCTTATCTGCGGCATAAACGTTATTATTCCCCAGTCTGCCGAAACCTCTTCTTAATGAGTCACACTGCTACACAACTAGCAAGTTGGCCAAGATATCCTTCTCCTAGCTCCTCCCTCTCCCAAAGGCATCCCCAGGCCAGATGGGATATTTCATTCCTCCAGCCTGTTTGCCCCAGGGCCCGTAACAAACTTTATCCTTGTCATATGCCCCAAAACACAACTTAAAAAAGGTTGTGTTCGGGACTGGCCATTGCTACGCTATGACTTAGCAAAGGGTCAATTGACTTTTCTTCTTCATCACCTAAAGCTCATAATCATAGGTACGGGTTGGAAAACAAAGTCTCACAACAGCTGTGGAGCAACCTGCTCACGTGCACATCGCACCTTATGGCTCGATGAAGCCAGAGATTCCATCCTAACGTCACCAAAAAGACACTCTTCAGATGTCTCCTGAGCTTTCAAATACTAACCATGAAATTCAGAAAGAGGAATTTTGAACTCATCTGTCTGCATCATTCTATAATCATCCCAGTGACAACTGGGATTAACAATGATGGATAACAAAAATACAACAAAGCCACAAGGAATTAAAATAGGACTCACCTGTGATGGAGGAGGAGCCAAGGTAGCAGTCATCACAGAACATGGAAGTAAAATCGACAAAAACAACAATTAGCATTTGATGTATTTGAAAGGTTATGTCTACTTAGGAGACACAACAGAATGTGAACTGTTGATGCGTGACAACAGAGGGAGTGTTAACGTGACACAAAACAAAACCTTTTCCTTCAACATCCTTTTCTGGGAGAAGTTGTTAAGAAACAGGCAGCTAGTGAGGAAAACGGCGTTAATTGGACACACGAGAGAGAACATAGAGTGACACCTCCCCCCTGTGTGCTAAGGAAACAGAGCATGATTACAGTGTTAACACATCACCTGCACAGGAGAGAGAAAGAGAAGGTTGGTTTGGATTTGTTGAGGGTGTCGCTAAGGAGAAAGACTCCGTGATTGGTTAGTAGTAGCACACCCGTCAACAGCAACACTGTTAATTATGAGAACATCCCAGCAGTGCATCATTTGGAATTGAGATACTCACAGATTAGAGTCAAGCCAATCCACAGCCTCAATTGGTCAACACTTGAGCCCATGCGTTAGTCACTCAGAAACAGTCCAAATTCGACAAGCCAAAGAGCCCCAGCCATGTTTATAGACAAATGTGTCCATGCAAGCGTTTGATAATTCATCTAACCCCGAATGAGTACAAGACACCCAAGCAATCGATTTTGCCCAAAATGGCATTTGAATTAGGTTGCAATTATCTGCAAGACTCTAACTGGATGAAAGCACCATGCATGATAATAAACCATTCGTGATTATTCTTTAGTTACTATATGATTAACTTCTATTTTGTCCCGGGCTGACTGCAACCAACCTTCGATGATGGGGGCAACTGGAGGGACCACAGCTGGTTCTTCCATGGAATCAGCAAAGCTGGGAAAGAAGGGCTTAGCTGTAGGGTTAAGACCAGATCCTGGGCTTACTGGTGGAGGGGAGGAGGGGCTGGTGGCTGGGGATGCTTGTCGAGGGAAATTCTTTGTCCCTGGGGAGGTGGGACTCTTTACAGAGGAGGAGGATGAAGAACGAGACTTCTTGGGTTGCTTCTGGGCCGATTTGGCATCTTTATGCTCTTTAGGTTGGAATTCCTGCGCTGTGGTTTTGGGGGAGCGGAGAGGGGCTGGGCTAGGAGTGTCAAAGGACAGCCCCAAGGTTGAAGGATGATCTGAAGCGCTCACCTCACTGAAGTCAAATAGCTCGCTGTTGCTGCTCATGTTGGAGTCGTTCAGGAGCCATGAAGCATCTGAGGGTGAGAGAGGTGGGGCCGAGGCTAACACCTCGCCTTTCGGGGAAAGGCGTGGGCTTGGCTGGGAGGCGGGGCTGAAAGCAGAGGTGTCTCCCTCAGGCGTGCCACGCACACAAGGCTCTTGGAGGGAACTTTCAACCATGTCACCACCGGGTGAAAAGACCTGGCTGCTGTTGCCTGAGCTTGCATTTTCAGTATCCATCAGGAGGTCGAATGGATCACCAGGGCGAGGAGCCATGGGGAGGGAGCCTAGTGTTGCACTGTTGGTGGCGGAGGGCATGGTGAACGGAGCCGCTGTGGCTTTCAGCTCGCTGTTCAGCACCAGTGGGTTCATGGAAGCAACTGCTGGTGAGAATATGTCCTGAGACAGGGGGGAAGGGACCAGGCCTTCTTCGGGGAATACATCCTTTTTCCAGAAACTTTGGCTGGCATCCTTGTCCGCAAACGAGGCCTCCGTATTTGCCTGAACAGAACTCCCTACATCCATCATCACCTCCTCTGTAATTTGAGAGGTCGCTGCAGCCGAAGGGACAGACGGTTCTGCCGTCACTCCCCACTCCTCCGGAAGCTTCTTCCTGCTCTTACCCTTCTTCCCCCGGCCTCCACTCTTCCCAAGTTGCTCCTCCCAGCCACCGTCTCCTCTATCCCGCCTTGGGCCAATCCGGTTGTAGAACTCCTCTGTTGGGGGAGTGTTTTCTCCCTGCGTTTGCACCTCAGGGTGAGCCCTGCTCTCGAGGGGCTCATAAGATCCCTCATCTTTCTGTCGCCTTTTCTTCTTCTTCTTCTGTTTTCGGTCTGAACCTTCTCCCTCCCTTTCGTCGCCCCCAGCATAGGCAGTGCTCTCTCTGATAGGCCAACTTTCGGGTGGGTCGTCGGGGCTAACGGCGAGATGGCCAGCGTGGCGACTGATCACCGTGGAAACGCTGGGGCTGAAAGGGAGGTCTGTGGGCAGGCAGCCGGCCTCGTCTGGCCAGCAGTCTAAAGCACCTTGTTGTGGGTGAAGAGGGGAGAGTTTAACGTTGGGGGAGATGTGTATGGAGATGGCTATGTGTATATGAATGTGTTCCATTACTCTAATTCAAACAGAGACACGTGTATCAGACAAAGAGGCAGAAACAATATAACAAAGAAGATCATCACACTGAAAATGTATCTTTGTTGCAAAAGTTTTTTTTTTGAGAATTTAAAACGACAGATATTATAGATATTTGATATTTTCTGAGATGGTGAGAAGGCCGATAAGAAGACAAAATGGATCAGACACATCATGGAAGCATCTGGAGGAATTCAATCCAAGTCCAGAGGTGATGTACGTTGTTCCAGAAAGCTGAGCCTTCACCACTGCACCTTCTGTAGAGATAGACCTGTCACGCTTTACTCACAGAAGCAAACGTGTGTGTTTTGTTGATCAAAACAATAAACCAAATATATGTCCATACCAAGCTGAATTTCAAGTCTTAAAAATCCCTTCTGTGTCAATGCTGAGTGAATGAATGCTTGGGGCAATGAGAATACACATTCAGACACCAACATGCTGGGGAGTATTACATTAAAGGATATAGATGAGTGGTACTGACTCACCGCAGCCTCCAGGTCTAGAGCGGTGCATGCTAACGCTTTAACTATTGGGCAGCAAGAGATTTCTGTTTGAAATCAAAACAGAGAGCGAGTCAGGTGTGTGCGAGTGTGTGTATGTGCAGATCTGTTGTACATGTACAATGTACATGGAAACAAACACAAAAACTAAAAGACTGCTTAATGGTCCCATAGTAAAGGAGGTCAATTACAGGAGACTGTAAAATAAAGCTCAGGTAGACGAGAGGGAACTAAAGTAGAGGGGAAATTGCCCACTGAGGGTTGTTCTTCTACTTTGGCCCAGTTTGTTTCTAGTTTTCAGTTATATATATACACACACACACACACACACACACACACACACACACACACACACACA
>NW_022280145.1:72218-74276 GCF_004355925.1 Anarrhichthys ocellatus
ACACACACACACACACACACACACACACACACACACACACACACACACAGAAGAAGAGCTAAAGTGGAGCAGCCGTCAGGCCCCATATAGTACAGTTACTCTCTGGAGGATATTTCATATTAACAAACCCCTGACAGAACTCTCCTCTCCGTACTGTATGTGCAGTAATTGGGAGAGTTATAAAGAAATATCAGCTAAATAGAAGAGAATGACTAAATATTGAGTCGGACAACCTCAATAAGGCTGAAGGGTCAACAAGCCTCAACAAGGGATGTCACGATACCTCTTTCAAATACAAACCCAGCGAGGAAATGGTGAAAAACATTCAACAAGTAATATTCTAATCAACACCGTGCTTAAAAGCAGTGTTCTACCTTCCACTATGCCAACACTTGTACTGCATATCAGGTACCTGAACTACTAAACTAGAGTGCTGGTACAAGGATGCTCAAGGATCCAGACCCCCATGCCTCCAGGCAACTGTCACACCGTTGTTCTGCTTGCTCCCAACCTCCCACTCCTCCCACAGCAGTACAGTCATGACAGGCTGACGTACCCGCTCCTTACTCTATCATATCACAGTCGGCCTCATCTTCACATGTACACTCCTCTTGCATGGCAATTGTACAGTGAGGAGTTATCAGACAAAGGTGTTCAATCATTACAAATGAATGGAGGCGAGTAGTTCGACCACTGTTAGTTTCTCTAAACTGTGGGTGCACCAACCGCCAACTACTGCAGGTAATACACTGCCTGTGGAGAAGTACCTTCAATCAACCCCACTTCAAAACATCCAAACGTCTCCTTTAAAACGGTGCAATGATGATATGATTTGTGTCCTAAAATCTTTAACAGTGAATTGTCACAATAGCTGTATCTTAATAAAGATAAATGTAACAATAACTATGGTAATTGAACAGTCCATGACATATCCTTCCCCATGTTGGCTCACTTCTGATGACCAGTTAAAGATCGAGTTGTTCTCAGTTTAATTATTGGGGAGATTAAAAAAAATGGATCTGCTTGAAAACTGCAATATACTGTAACTCCTTTCAGGGCCAGTAAGGGATTCATAATGTTGGTTAATTAAATACATTTGGTAAATCTGCTGTATTGCTGTGATCTACATCAGGGTGCCACCCAGACCAATGGTAGTGAGTCCATTCAGGGATTTGTTCCACACTCTCTTGTAATATGCAAACGAGGGGGGGGGTTGGTGGATGCCGCATTGTTGAGTCAGCATGTGTCACCTAGTAGCTGACACACATACCAGAAGAGAGACTGTGCACAGCACATACACACACAGAGGCACGCTGTCTTACAGTGTATTTCAGGGTGGCAGTGAGGGGTTAACAATCACCAGCAGTCTGCATGTTCTACTGCTTCACCTGTTACAGACGCACTAAAGAGTTTGTGAATGACTCATCGCTGTGAAGCTGTGGCTCTGCTAGCTGCAGTTTAAACCGAAGCACTGCTCTGTTAGAAGGGTTCCAGCATCCCCCTGCTGTTGTTTGGGTTTCTGGTGGTTTCTTTAGATGTGAAAATTCACTGAATACAGTGAAGTGTTGGCACCAATAAACCGTGGTAAGTGCATCTGGAGAGAGGAGAAAACCGTGAGATCAGTGCCTCATGAAAAGTAGTGCGGTGGCTCAGTAAGCCCTGAATAAATAAACTGCATCATATGCTCTGTTACATTGATACTCAGAGCAGCAGAGTGTTGACCATGACATGACATTCGTGGTATTGATGGTAATCTCACTCCCCCCAAGCTTTTGTTTTTTAACCCAGCTTTCATCATTAGTGACCTGCCTTCATTTGTTCCGTCCTGCGACTATTACACGAGACTAAGTCATCATTTGAATACTGGCAGGTACAAATACAAAAATACAAATCGTTTCACCGCTCGCAAGGGACATTAGCATGGCCCTAGTAGTGGACACTAACCACAGCATGGTGACAACTACAACTCCACGCTCTCTAGGATCAGAGCTCCTCTCTGTAGGAGAAACATGCACGCACGCACGCACGCACGCACGCACGCACGCACGCACGCACGCA
>NW_022280145.1:74286-79517 GCF_004355925.1 Anarrhichthys ocellatus
CACACAGTACATGACTAGCAGCCATGGTATGATGGCAGACCCTACACATGTCAGCATTAGATGTCCATTGACCTTGAGCTGTATGACTAACACACATCGGAGACAGGGTGTGTGTGTGTGTGTGTGTGCGCGTGTGAGGAGGAAGCTATAGAAAAGCAAAGACAACCAGCTGCTCTGTGTACGGCACCCCTCTATGGAGCAAAGGAGACGATGCAGCACAGGACACATCAATGGTATACATTACAACACAGGTTTTCTTACCTGATGACAGATCCAGAGGGCTGCGAGGAGTCTGGGGTTCAGGCAGCATGGGGCTGTGGTCTTTGGGGGCTTCTGAACCCACTGCGGGTGTGGCATGATGGGGTTCCGCTATACTCTGAATCCTCTCTGCTGAGAGGGGTGCAGCCCCGACCTCCACGTTGACCAAAGCTGACAATCACAGGCAGACACACAGATGTATAGGGTCAGTGTTGGGGATTCTCTTGCACAGTGAGCAGCTGTAGCAGCTTTTCAAACACTAATAATTCATCTCACCATGAACAAAAAATACAGTAGAGTACAGTAGAGTACACTAGGGCTGTCCACCAAATGAATTCTTAGTCGACTAACACTCTAAAGAAGCCAAAGAGGTCAAGGTATGAGACGAAACAGTCGGCAAAATAAAACGTTGGCATTGTACATGTCTGCAAACCAAGATATGTTGAACGTTGAACGTTTCTGAAACAAAAGCATGTTTCATATCAGCATAGGTCTCCTGGGTGAAAGTCCATCCTCCCCCCTGCAGGAGAATAATTAGTTCCCTGGAAACGTAATAGACAATCCAGCTTCGTAATACGGGAACGTCATCTTTAGGAGACGGGGCAGCAGCAAGAATGTCAAAAACAACAACACATACGGCTCCTGGGAGTCGTCTGTCTGCTCTGTATACGTGGCCTCAGCATGTACAGAATGTGTGAGAGATACTGAGTGAGATCAGGAATATGTGTGTGTTGTCTCAAAACATGTGAACGAGTGAGATGAGTCAAGACTGTGCGTGAGGCTGCGAGGTGAAATGCTAAATTGATGGAAATTGGGTTATTTTGTAGGAATTCATGGAAGAGTCAACTGTACGTGTGCTATGATAGGAATGTATGTGTGTGTTTGTGTGAGAGAGAGTTAGAGTACAAGCCGGAAGCAGTAATTCCGAGACGACAGGTCTCATTAGGGCAACAGTGAGAGAGAGCTGGGTATGCCGAGGCTGGCATACCCAGCTCATCTGAGCATAGCTCAGCCTCATGTCTTATACTGTGTGTGTTTGTGTGTGTGTGTGTGTGTGTGTGTGTGTGTGTGTGTGTGTGTGTGTGTGTGTGTGGACTAAGCTAGTGACAGCAGCTACAGTTCTGCGTGCAGCAAACAAGCTTTGCGTCACCACAAGCCATTTACCAGGAGGGGAATTTTACGAGCGCAGACTCCAGACCAGTTGTTGGTCTGGAGAGTGACAGCGTTAATGAGAGAGGCGATGTAAGGAGCAGAGAGATTTGGCTGGTGAAATACCATGATGTTTGTTTTAACGATCCTCCATAATTGAAGGGGAAACAGTGTATTTAAAAAAATATCAACCCCTTTTCATAACATAGCATTTACCAAATCTAGAGAATAATTAATAAAAAACACAAATATGGAAAACTACAGAGCTGGGATCAGCTAACTGTCTGATGCTGCTGTTTGGAGGTTGCTACAGCGGCTCACTGCAGGTCCGTTACAGACGTTCTTTGACTGCGTTATCACCGGTTAGCTCTCGTATTCTTCTCACTAGGGTTTTGACCGAAAGTACTTTTGTTCTCCACTCAAAATATTTCTTGGGATAATGTAAAAGATTTGGAGTGAACCAACACATTGATTCATAAAATCAAGAGCTATGCTCATTGGACGTAATAATGCGCTCCTCCAGAGTTTGAGATCTCTGGTGTTCAGGGTATGTGCTAATGGTAGACTGTAGACATCAGACTAGGTTAACATATGCACATAGTAGTTTTGCACTACTCAAGCTAAACCCAGACAATGATCAGTGTTTGAGTTAACAAGTAGAACACATGAAGGATGTAGAGATAATCTCAAACAAGTTAGTGCCTTTACTTTGTTTCAGTGTTGATAAAGAATGGCTTGAAATACTTTGTTTTAAAATGATTCATGTGTGACTATTGCCGTGTAAAATATTCAAATGACATTTTGAGCTGAGGTTTATGAAGTGCCCATTATTAGCACTGCTGTTATCATCATAGCATAGTTCTAGTGCAGCGTGGCAGTGCGTCAGTCTACCTGGAAAAGCTCCCGTCCGGCCAGTATCCATCATGTGGGCAGGGCTGGTCTGAGAGCCCACAGGATCCGAATAACCCGCCATGGAGGCTGCCAAGAGGAAGGAGATCAACAAGGAGGGGAAGGGCAGGAGGGAAAAGTCGACAAGTGTGTGTGTGTGTGTGTGGGGGGGGGGGGGGGGGGGGGTTAGGGAGAGAAATGAGAAAGAAGTAAAGATGGACAGAGTAAACAAAGGAGGAAAAATAAGGGAGGAGAAGATGGAGTAGGAGGTGCATGAGCACGTGAATAATTTAGGGCGGGCGAGGTGGAGGAAGACAACAAGGAGGGAGGAAGCAAGGGGAGGAAAGGTGTTGATGTCAGACGTTTTTACATTTTAGCAAAGTACCAGTCTCACGCATTATTAACTGTCCATCACTGCATATCATTACTTTAGCACTCAAAAACACTAATCATAAGATTTGGCATACAGTTGTGTGAAAAAGTGTTTGCCCCCTTCCTGATTTCTTATTTTTTTGCATGTTTGTCACACTTAAATGTTTCAGATCATCAAACAAATTTAAATATTAGACAAAGATAACACAAGTAAACACAAAATGCAGTTCTTAAAAGAAGGTTTTTATTATTAAGGGGAAAAAAAATCCAAACCTACATGGCCCTGTGTGAAAAAGTGATTGCCCTCCCCCTGTTAAAACATAAATTAACTGTGGTTTATCACATCTTTGGAAAGCTGAGTTCAATTTCTCTAGCCACACCCAAGCCTGTTCTCAAACAAGAAATCACTTAAATAGGACCTGCCTGACAAAGTGAGGTAGACCAAAAGATCCTCAAAAGCTAGACATTATGCTGCGATCCAAAGAAATTCAGGAACAAATGAGAAACAATGTAATTTAGATCTATCATTTTGGAAAAGGTTACAAAGCCATTTCTAAAGCTTTGGGACTCCAGCGAACCACAGTGAGAGCCATTATCCACAAATGGCGAAAACATGGAACAGTGGTGAACCTTCCCAGGAGTGGCCGGCCGACCAAAATTACCCCAAGAGCGCAGCGACGACTCATCCAAGAGGTCACAAAAGACCCCAGAACAACATCCAAAGAACTGCAGGCCTCACTTGCCTCAATTAAGGTCAGTGTTCATGACTCCACCATAAGAAAGAGACTGGGCAAAAATGGCCTGCATGGCAGAGTTCCAAGACGAAAACCACTGCTGAGCAAAAAGAACATAAAGGCTCGTCTCAGTTTTGCCAGAAAACATCTTGATGATCCCCAAGACTTTTGGGAAAATACTCTGTGGACTGACGAGACAAAAGTTGAACTTTTTGGAAGGTGTATGTCCCATTACATCTGGCGTAAAAGTAACACGGCATTTCAGAAAAGGAACATCATACCAACAGTAAAATATGGTGGTGGTAGTGTGATGGTCTGGGGCTGTTTTGCTGCTTCAGGACCTGGAAGACTTGCTGTGGTAAATGGAACCATGAATTCTGCTGTCTACCAAAAAATCCTGAAGGAGAATGTCCGCCATCTGTTCGTGACCTCAAGCTGAAGCGCACTTGGGTTCTGCAGCAGGACAATGATCCAAAACACACCAGCAAGTCCACCTCTGAATGGCTTAAGAAAAACAAAATGAAGACTTTGGAGTGGCCTAGTCAAAGTCCCGACCTGAATCCGATTGAGATGCTGTGGCATGACCTTAAAAAGGCGGTTCATGCTCGAAAACCCTCCAATGTGGCTGAATTACAACAATTCTGCAAAGATGAGTGGGCCAAAATTCCTCTACAGCGCTGTAAAAGACTCATTGCCAGTTATCGCAAACGCATGATTGCAGTTGTTGCTGCTAAGGGTGGCCCAACCAGTTATTAGGTTTAGGGGGCAATCACTTTTTCACACAGGGCCATGTAGGTTTGGATTTTTTTTTCCCCTTAATAATAAAAACCTTCATTTAAAAACTGCATTTTGTGTTTACTTGTGTTATCTTTGTCTAATATTTAAATTTGTTTGATGATCTGAAACATTTAAGTGTGACAAACATGCAAAAAAATAAGAAATCAGGAAGGGGGCAAACACTTTTTCACACAACTGTATATATATAGATATAGATATATATATGGACCCTTGAGAATAGACTTGAGTCCACCATCTGTTGGTTACTGTATATTAGTTTAGATAGTAATGTTAAAGTTCTCTGTAATGAAACCCATGAGTTCACAATCACCGGATATTATTAACCAGCTATTCTGACTACTAATACACTTCCTTGTTTATAAATATTAACATAAAATGGCCTGTTGAGACATCAAAACATCATGAGCGACACCTAAAAACCACTGCTGCGCTATCATGGAAGCCATAGCTTTCTTGAAACATTCTTAATTCGTTCCACTGGGCAGCGTCTGTCTGGACTGGTGAACGTGACCTTGGTACCTGATAAGAAGTCTGTAGCCGAGGCCTGCTGCAGGTCGAATGAGCGTGGTCGCACCTCTCCCTGCGGCTCTGGGCGCAATGCCGACGCCTGTCCCCCCGCGGGCAGCTTACAACCTGCAGTGACAACACGGATCATCAGAACAACCAGTCGCCGCCTTCCTCTCTGATGACGCGTCCGCCGTACAAACTGTGGCTTTAATGACACCGGGCTAATGGAATGGCGCTCCGCTGAACACGAATCCACGTGCACTCTAAAAAAAATGACTCACACGTAGGCATTTAGGAAACATAACACTCATCTCACCTGACAGATTTCCTCCCAAAATCCAGATATCCCAGTCCCACACAACTCAACATTTGATGGTGTTTTCTATGTGCTGCTCAGTGCCTCTGTCTCTGTCTGTCTCCACTGCAGCCTCAGCTGGCTCTGAGCTACTAACACTGTGAACCCCCAGTCTCTCTCTCTCACACACACACACACACACACACACACACACACACACACACACACAC
>NW_022280145.1:79527-81973 GCF_004355925.1 Anarrhichthys ocellatus
ACACACACACACACACACACACACACACACACACACACACACACACAATAATGCGATCACAGTTGGGGAGTCTGGGTTGTGATGTGACGTTTCCCTGTCTGTCTGGTTCAGGTCCCAGGCCCCGCCGGCTAGCGCCTCCCCTCGCACTCCTCGACCTCAGCCCCATCCCTCTCTCTCTCTCTCTCTCTCCCCTCCGAAGTAGTCACCCTTCAACTCTCGACCTGCCCACCCCCCTCCCTGTCGGTCCTGGCCGGACTGCAGATTTGATGTGGCAGTTTGGGAATAGAAAGGTACAAAATTTGAAGGAAGGGGAGGAGGAGGAAAACAGACCGTGTAGGGAAAAGGCAGAAGAAAGGATTCGCACTCTCAATAAGACGAGAGATGGAAAAGGAAAGAAAGGAAAGATGGATAGTAACAGAGAGGGAGAGCGGGGAGGCACCGACGGCAACCCTCTCCTCTCCCAGCAGCGCTCACAGAGGGTGACAGTGAGGCGAACAGACAGAACGCCACCCAAAGTCACCAACGCTTCCACATATCAGACACACACGGGGGCCGCGGTAGGGTGCGTCTGTCTGTCTGTCTGGGAACCCAGGAAACACTCCGTCGGCAGGGTCACCGATTGTATCAAAAAACACACCAGCGTCCTTCTGCTCTCACATTTGTCTTTGTGCGTCTCTCTCTCTGTGTACAACAGGATAACAGGAGACGTGCAAGGTCACGGCGGACTTCGAACGTGGCTACGGTGGTTGAGACGGGCGAGCCCAAACGTACCGAGCGTTTTCTGCGGAAGCAAAAACCTTTGCAGGGAAACGGTCGGATGTCCCATCCCCCGCACTGTGCCGCTGTCCAAGGTGCTGAAATCAGACTGAGCAGCTTTGAAAGGGCATTTAGGGCACCAGTAGAAAACTGTAATATCTCTCTGGCTGACTCGGGGAGATCACAGTCGTATCTACATCTGAGGCCAGAGGGTGTTTTAGAATTGGGGGAGGGAGGTTACACAAGTTAGCCGTCATCTCTTGGGCAGAATTACCAGACATATTACATATTAGCAGGCCGAGTTGAAAAAAACTAGAGAGACATAGCAGATGCCTACTATGGTGATGCTGATATGCTTGTACAGTACTTAACAGGAAAAATTCACAAGTTTTTATTATTCATCATTTTTCATCATAATTAAAACATTGTACTCGCCAAGTCAATTTCTGAGGTCTGGGAACGCAGTAACATCGCTGCAGTCCAACAGAGCAAGCGAGACAGGCAGGCAGACAGTAGTACAGGCTTTAAAGGGGACATGTCATGCTCCTTTTGGGGTTCATACTTGCATTTTGGATTTCTACAAGAACATGTTTACATGCTTTAATGTTCAATGAACACATTATTTTCCCACACTGTCTGTCTGAATATACCTGCGTCACCCTCGGTCTAAAACGCTCTGTTTTCAGCACCTGTCTAACCATGCTTAACCAGCCCAGCAATGACTTTAAAGGGTTTAATATTATTCTAACTGATGGAACCTACCTCAACAACAGTAAGACCCACGTCATAAACCAGAATGATCCTTTAAGTAATAATGTTGATCTTTTTCTCATATATACAGGAGCTTGCCGTCACCATCTCAATCAGACTATATAAAAACAAATGTTCAATTTAGTTTCTGTCTGCAGTGAAACAATGGAAACGGGGACATTTGGGGCTAAAGCCTTTGTTTTTTGGCTCAGTAAATGCTATTGCACCTAAGGCCTCCTTGTAGTTCAGACACACTTCAGGGGTTCAGTTCAGTCCACCAGGGGACATTTCACGCCGACTTATTCTCCACACACTGCACTGTGTTTAATGTACCAGTGGAGATCTGCTCAGCTTGAAAGAGCGAGGAAGACTGTGAGGCACCAAATGAGTGTTTTCTGGACCACCTCTTGTCCCGAGTAGAGTCCAAGCCCAACAGGAGGCTCGTCAGGACTACTTCTCATATACCTCTCATCTGATCTACTTCACATTAGATTGGTGTGTCGCTGGGGACCCTGCGGAGTGCTTTGTCAAATTTGTTGCAATTTAGACACATTCAATATAAATAAACTTTGAATAAACAAGCACACAGAACTCTGGGGGCGGAGCTTCAGGGCTCTGTGGACATAGAGCATGTCGTCCACAGCTGGGCTCATTGACTTGCAGTTCACTTTTGACTCATCTTGTCTAGTCTAGTGTGACTTCTGCATCTATGACTTAAATATCTTGTCTGGTGTTTAGTGTGAAAACTAAATGTCCACATTATGTAAGAGATGCTGCTGGGGGGGGGGGGCCTCAGCATGAGGACGGAGTATGGCGAGACAGACTGGAGCAGCTATCAGTTTGACGGTTGAACTTTATCGTCACAGAGGCATCGTAGGACGGACACACTCTCTCACACACACACACACACACACACACACACACACACACACACACACAC
>NW_022280145.1:81983-84398 GCF_004355925.1 Anarrhichthys ocellatus
ACACACACACACACACACACACACACACACACACACACACACACACATACACACACACACACAGGACTATTCTGCTGTAGCTACACTAATATGGACAAACAACAAACAAATACACAAACATGCAGCCAGCATGCAAGCACACAGTAACACATACAAACACACTCGTAATCAGGGATGGAAAGACAGACAGAGAGAGAGAGCGAGAGTCAGACCCCATGCTTGGTGGACTATTGGCTGACCTGACGGAATAAAATGGATAAATATAGCACAGAATGAACACATGAACACACACACACACACACACACACACACACACACACACAGTCTGGCCTACTCATGCCTGGACAGGTTGTGGAAGTGGCACTGAGGCGCAGTGAGGGTCGCTGTGAGGACAGGCAGCTGATTCAGGATCAGTAGAGGAGGTGGTGCAGGGGTCAGTGTCACTATAACGTTCCCACTATCTGAAATACGACTCTGGCTGTAGTACACTCCTGTGGCATGTTCACAAGCGAAGATGCAGAAGACTAAATTGATCGGTTTGGGTATAAAATCATCACCATGTTATCAGATTATGTACACAGACCTGTGTGTTAGACCTGAGGGGAGGGCTAATCAAGCTAAGTAAGTGTATTGTTTCAGGTTCATTCATTCTACATTTAGCCCTGCAGCAGATGCTTTCACTCTGACCTGGGGCCAGATGTATGAACCATGTGCACATACACAAACCATGCGTGAGGAGGACATTGAATATAGTTTAAGAGACGGGTAACAAGTTCACAGATTGTGTCATTATGTTTTGCAGGCTATACAGAGTTCTGTAAAATGTCAATCAAAGCCACATTATGAATATTCATGTAACAATTGTATTGACTTTACTTATGTTTGAGCTGTGATCTCCCTGTTTAATTGGATCCTGAAGCATTGTGTCATTGATCATCGCTCTGATGTCATAATAACAACGATGAGTGAGGTTTTACCGCGATGACGGTTTGCAGAAACACCTGATTGATTAGAGGTACGGAAGCTACAAAGAGCCACAGCTGTGCGTAACAATGCTCTGGCACAATGGCGGTGCCGTATTTCTCATCGACAGGTCTAATGAGCAACTATCGATATGCAAACGGATGTTTAAGGCGTTTCTATGTCCATTTATGGAGCAGAACGAATATTCTTGGATTGATGGAATTTGCTGGTTTGTTTTTAGCCGGGCGTCTCTATTAAATGTGATTGTTCAGGCAGTTAACCCTCTGAACCGCAAAACCTGTGGGCGGGATTGAAAAGCATGTTTTACAATCACCAAAACTACACCGTTTATCACAACCAGAGGCCGTAAAATTCGTCATTATCGTCCGATTTCCATCTTTCCGACGGTCCATGAACACATCACGGGAGAGCGCTTCCTTCAGAAAAAGCAACGGAAACAAAGTTTTATATTGTGATATTTTATCAAAAGCACTTTTTTCTACTTCTTGTCTCATTTAAAATCTTGGCCCACAGAAACTGTTCGCTCAAACCACATCCCGTAAAAAAAAAATGAATTCTGCACATTAGCACGTGGAGCCTCAATGTATTTTCTCTAACATTGGTAACATGTGTAGTTCAATAAATAGATTCCATTGTTTTCCACTTTTTAAAAAAGAAATTCAACAGTTTTTTTCCATTTTGAATGACATGGCATTGTAACTGTGTTCTACTGATCTCAAACTGGACTGCAGTTGTTTGACTTTCAATAGCAAGCTCTGACTCAGCGAAATCCTATCATTGTGTCGTCTGTGTACTCCATTCTGTTCTCTCACATGGCTGACTAGCCTGTGGGCTCGTCTCTGTCCTCCAGATGACCCGACTTTAGTGGGCTCTTCTGGCCCACTCCCCTCCTTCCGAAATGGGATAGATGAACCACGCTGGCTGGGTCAGGGTCTCTACAGGCCCAGGAGCAAAAACTAGAATTACTGCCTCGTGGTCGTGTGCCTCCTCCAACCGTTTGGAGTTTCAGTTCACATCCATGTCTGTGCAAAGTGTCATCACTTTCGGTAGTTGAGTGCCAAACCAAACTAAGCTCCAGTGTGGACCGAACCTCATTGAACATTACTGATAGAAGAAGTCTGTGCAGACCTCCTGCTACTGACAATATATATGGGCTCTATAATTAGGTGGGCGTCCTCTGGGAATAAGTCCACGGCTCCATCTGGATCTGTAAGAAGTCATGGATATTACACATGACTACACCGTATAGTGAGCTTCAGGAACAAACTTCCAGCAAAAACTTCCAAATCAACTTTGATCATCAGAACAGCTCACTGTCACGTAAGCTTAACACCAAACCTGGCTGTTGTCCAGCGCATGGCGCCCTATGGTTCGCTTCACCAAAACTGTCTGATCTGGGATGAGGCTGTCCTCCAGCTGACCCCCCCCCCC
>NW_022280145.1:84498-95019 GCF_004355925.1 Anarrhichthys ocellatus
CCCCCCCCCCCCCCCCCCCCCCCCCCCCCCCCCGCTCCTCTGCCTCCGCTCCTTGAGCTGGGATGGACACTGCGAGCTGGCTCAGGGCTGCTGCAGGACCACGGGCGCACGATGACGGTTCACCGACAGGACAGAGCCGCTCTCTGGTGAGGACAAGTGTCCTGTTGATTCAGCCCCGACAGGACATTCATTATATACATTGAATCAGCCAGAAGTCCCCTAACTGTCCACCTTTACCTACAACTGTCCTCTAAACATGTTATAATCTACTGTTTTCAAGAGAGTCTAGTCTACTGCATGTCTAGTGACAGTCATAAAGCAGCTTAATTAAGAGTGTTGGGGTGTCCCCTTGTTTTCTGGCCTCAGTGATATAAAGAGACTTACTGCAGTGGTTCCGTCCACAGGGATCTGATCTGTTATTGTAGACGATCAAAGCTTGGCCTGGTTTTATGTAATCCAGCAACCCAGCTAACATAAAACTACAAATCCTGCTGAAACACATATGGACTCGATGCACACGTACGATACAACCCACATCAACCAAACACCAGAACCCACATCATTCTCTCTCAGTGTTGCCTCGAGAGGGAACGCTGGTGCTGTGGTGGTGTTAAAAGAGCACTGATGTGGATAATGCACAAGGCGCAGACAGCTGAAGTATTTAGCCTGGCTGCTATCAGAATGACCTCCCCGTTAGCCTGCTGGGACGTGGAGTTATGTATTTATGGCTCGCATCTATTAGGAAAATAAACAACACAAAAAATATTCTCCACTATATCTAGCCCAATGCATTATGGGATACGATCTGAACCCTTGCGTGTATATACTAGTTATTACGGTAAACATGTGCAGAGCTGATTTCAAAATAAAAGTGATTCTCCTGCAAATGTGATTTTTACATTCAGTTATTCAATAACTCAGTCAGTCAGTCTGTAAATGAATGAATATAAAAAAATGAATAATAAAAAACATTAAACCCAGCTGCAAGCTGTACTTTAGTAAAAATAAATGACTTAAATTGTGTGAATAATTAACTTAATCAGAATACATTTCCAAATGGCAATCTGACCAATCAGTGTTCAGATAAGTAGAACGATCACACTGGTACGATCATACGCATCACAGTTTCATCAAACAGTCATGTTGTTTTAGAGAATATGAAAATATCGATATACATATATTGTATATTTTGCGGCACAGCCTAAAATGATGGAGATATTATTTGTCACCTATATCGGCCAGTCGTAGAGCCAGATCAACACTACCTTCAGACCCGTGACGTCTAGCTCTTCATTCAAAGCTTTTCCACCATTAAAGACGTGTCCATTAACTGTGCTGCTGTAAACAGAGACCAGTCAAGAGGCTGCCGCAGTGACGGTACAAAGCCAGCGTGAGGGTGATGTGCATTGACAGGCGGTGGAGAAGAAAGGTGCATTGGATGTGACAACGCCTCGGTGGCGTGTGTGTGAGTGTGTGTGTGTTCATGTTTCTGCGAGAGGCGGGTGGCTGATAGGCCCTGCAGGTATCGATAACAAGCGCACACAGCTGCCAGTGAATCCCTTCTTCTCCCTCCATCTCTTTCTTTGAATCCAAGCCTATTATGTCATTGTACTCCACACCTCCTCGTCCTAGCCTGAAAACAACTCCGCTCGTCTGTCTGGGAAAAGAGGAAAACAACACGAGGCAATCCCTCTGTGACTACTCTAATCCCACCCGAACTTTCTCTTGAACTTCCTCACGTCAACGTTGTTTTTGTTTCCATCAGCGGGATTAAGTAGTTGAGCTACGGCGAAGGATTTTCTGACTACCCTCCTCTGTATTTCTGTTCTCGCTCGTATTTGCATTTCCAGAACGTCATGCTTTCTAGCACCCCTCACTGTCACGGATCACAATTCACTCCACTGAGCCGAGCGGGGGGGGGGGGGGGGTTATTGAGCTCCCCACCAGCAGGGATTGTGTGCAGTCAGTACAGTCAAATCAACAGATGAAGTGAACAAGTGCACACTTCAAAGTGTGGCAGAGAGAGTGTGAGGATGGCTAGCTGCCCACGTTGATGCTTCCCATCCAGAGCTTTCCATGTTTAGAGCTCAAAGGCCTCGATATCCACACACTGTACTCTGACATGAGAGCAGAGAGGGAGGCGCTCACTCAGTCAAACACACACACACACACGCTGTACATGCTTTACAAAGACATACACATTCACCGTCAGACACACACACCTTCACGTGTGAGAAAAGCTCACACACACACACGGATGAAGCGCTTTCTGTCATCAGCGAGGGAGGAATTAGGTTTATTTTATTTTTTTCCCGGCTCGAGGTTTAAAGTTGCATCGTGAATATATAAAAGGAGATTTAGCCAGTATTTTCTACCAAATCACTTCTTCGGGTGAAACCGGATGACTGCGTGAGTTTATCAAACTATACAAAGATGGCGGTGTGCTCAGCTAAGAGTTGGGAGTTATATACAGTCAAATATAAAAGAAGGTGACGTGACGAAAAGCAGGCTCGGGGCCAAGTTTGACTTTTCACAGGCGGACACAAGTGTAGAAGCTTTCAGTCGACTTGGTCCTAATTCTAACATACACACATAATGATGAAATGATGTTTATGCAAGCATCACGTGTGGTAATTATCAACGATGTCCAGCTGTCCGTTTCACAACACTCATAATAAAATAAAGGTCATGAGTTTGTTTTTCATGCTGAGCAGTAAATGTCCAGAGGGCGATGTGAGAGTGAAGGTGTCTGCTGAGGAGAAGCACTAGCTGGTGGCAGTGCAGTTAGAATCAGAAATGAAATGGAGTTAGAACCTGAAGATCTATTTACAACCACGAAAAGCAAGCGGGCTTAGAAACCGTGACCAGTTCCGTGAGTCTGTCTCGTTTCAGCACTATGGACAGCGCCGCCCCTACGCATGCACCCCTTCATTTAACAACACTCATTCCACCACATCACAGCACAAACGCCCACCTGCTTCGCTGTGGTTACCAGCCGCGACAGCGATGCGGACCAACGGCATGCTGGTCCTATTGAGCCTCTGGTGTAAAACCTTAATACAGTAGATTAATAATATATGAAGCGTGCTACAGGAGTTCATCACATCATGTACTGGAGTGTGTGAGAGTCTATGCATTATGTACACTACATCCTAAGCCTCCGTCTCATTCTCCCTCCTTGTGAGTCTTCCTTCACTCACCCTCTTTAAGGGTGATGTAGGGGGAACAGCTAGTTTAACCTGCTAACATGCTAAACTAAGGGTGGCGAAGATGGACAACATCAAACCTGCTACCAGCATGTTAGCTTTGACATTGTGAGCATGTTAGCATTACGCTCAAAGTACCACTGCTCCTACGAGCATCCTCCAGCACAGATGGATGGATTAGATATATTCACTCTGTCATTCATACTGTTCACAGGGAAACTGCACAGCAGAAAGAAATGACGTCGCATCTGGCTCATGAGAGGAATTCATTCAAGAAAGAAAAGTACTTAGAAAAGTAAAAGTAAGTCAAGTAAACAAAAACATTCACTTGTAGGATAAAAATTGCTCATCACAATACAGTACAGACAGCATCCTCTATACATACTACAGCTGGAGATGTACGTATGTATGCAGACATGCGCTGGCTCATTTATAATACGACCAAGGAAAGGTAAATACAGTACCTACACAGTGCCCCAAACAAGTGTCCACTTTACTGTTCTAGAGCAGTCTGACAGTCAGCACGGTCACAAATGTTGGGCTGCGCTCAGACGTCCACAGAGACCCTCGTGGACTTGGGCAGATGACAAAGTGTACTTCACACGGTCCCCCGTAGCCATACGGACACGGAAACGGTTTGGATCTACAGCTTATACGGTCAATCGGGTCCCGGTTCAGGTCCTGTTCCATCACTGCGGGTCCTGGGTCTGTTTATAGACGTACTTATCTTACTTTAGATGTTGGTGCTTTTATACAAACACCTATTTTCACATGCTTGTGCACATCACAGCCCTGTCTGTTACACGTGATGTTCAGCTTTGTGGTCTGAGCTGTTGTTGGTTCTTTGGAAGTGCAATGAGAGCAATGAATCAAACAGTCTAATGACTGACTTACTTGGAGAATAAAGCTGATTCAGATTGTTGTTCTTCAGTTGAGCTGATAATGATGGATCTCCTTTCATGTTAGGAGCCTGACTTCAGTCAGCCATTGGTTCCAGAAGAGAAGCTATAAAATACTGATAGCTGACAAACATCTTCAGAGACGCCACAATTCTCTTTCATTTCCTTTCTCTGTGTATTTATTTTTAAGCCGCAGCATGAGGGCGAAAAGAAATGCTGGTTTCACTCTTTCCAAAAAAGAAAGAAAGAAAGCAAAGAGTAATAAATAAATCGGTTTTGTAACCAAAGAGGCTCGTCTCTCAGAAGCAAGAGAGGAATGGTTTCCCTGCGGCACACTAATCTCTAAGCTTTACATTGTAAAAGAATCCACCGCCTGCAAAGGTTACAGCCAGGACCACTAAGAGTCTGATATTAATATATCTGCAGAAGGAAGTAATAGTACACGTTATATAAAAGGCTGCGAGGGACAGGAAGAGGAAGCAGGCAGACATGAGAGAAGAGGTTTAGTTCAGGCTGGTTAGAAGAAGAAAGAGAAAGCCAACATCCAGCTGAGTGTGTTAAATATCGGTTTATTAGCACAAGGTGCAGGCAGACAACAGAGAGAGGCACGTCTATAAAGAGAGGAGATACCTTCTGGAATAAAACACACGACAGTGATCTAAACTCTGTGGCACATACAGGATGGCTCTATGCATCCAGGAAGTCTAATTAGCACAAAAGGTATTCAGTACATGGGTGAACACTGTGTTTGCTGTGCCTGTAGCTGACCCTTTCATGGAGGTCTTCAGTGATCGTATCATGTGTTACAAGGAGTGGTGCGGTGCCTGTTATCAACACACACAGATGGAAGTGTGTTCACGTGCAAATCACACTTTGAAATGTCCCTCTGCCAGGCCGGGGACGCGTTACTTTATGAGAGAAAACAGCCGCAGAACATTACTACGCCTCGTTCACACTTTGTTTTCTCTTAAAAGGGTAAACTATAAACTAACACCGCCACCATCCCAATAGAACGGCGGTGAATGGAACTATGTGTGTTGTACACCGTTTGTTTTCTAGAAAGATCTTGGTTTCTGTTCCAGCCAAAGGTTTTCAGGGGGACTATTTCTATGGTAGAAAGTAGTTCCAAACATGAAGGAAGGAGGATGCCAGAATACCAATATGATTTGATGATATGCACATTTTGGGAATGATGCCTGTTAAAAAGCCACAGCTATTACTTTTGGACTTTGTTGCACTAGCTTGTAGCTAACGGGACCCTGTCACCTTAACCATAAATCCTAAATTCATTTCCAGTAAACTCAAATTGGACGGACTCAATTCACTACACAGCGACAATCTACAACACCAACAGACACATGTTAACAGTAAGAGCAAACACGGAGGTAAGTGACTAATATTAACATAAATATTAAATAATCAGAGGTAAGAACTAAAGACTAAAGACTAAAGACAGACATTACAGTGGAATGAACAGAAAGCAGCTCAAAGATCACAGGGACATTCTCTACATGGTCCACACTGATGATTGTCTATTGAAGGTCTGGCTTTAGCATTTACTTCTCCATCTATTTGGTTAAAGGAGGACTGTGGAAAGCGGATGAAGAGTGCAGGTTTGACCGCTGCGAAGAGAGGTGATCGTCAAAGAGGGCAAAATTGACAAAAATACAAATAGTCCTCCGGTGGGTTGAAATGAGAGTCGGGTTTTTCTTTTTCTTTGCATGCAGATGTGTGCCGGTCGCTGGGTGTTGGCGGATCAGGCTCGCAGCGCCGGCGACTCAGTTTGAAAGCTTTCAGACAGGAGGACGAGGAGGCTGACTGCTGGGTGGTGTGTGTGTGTGTGTGTGTGTGTGTGAGAGAGAGAACATGAGCTTATGAACCTACTGTCTGCTTCAGTGTGGTAGTGAGACAGAGTAGAGGGGCTACAGATGAGCACGCTTCTTCATCTCATTTGTTTATGCCTCAGTAGGCTTATAATGTACAAGTAAAGCTGACATAAATGTTTATGTATTTTTGTAAATATTGGACACGTGCACACGATTTGCAAATAATAAGTGATCAGAGAGAAACGGTGGAAACAAGCAAAGAAAAAAACCTGAAAAAAACACTTTGAATTTGGAATTTGACTCGTGTTTGTCCAGAAACCGTTGTGTCGGAGACGCCCGGTGTGCCCAGCGGAGTGAATCAGTGTTCCAACACATTATGTGGAGGAGCTGCATAGCCCAGCGTGCACGTATGGTGAAGTCTGTGTGTGTGAGATCCATCATGAGTAAAGTAATGTGACATCTCATCCGCATCCTCACACTTTCTCCTTCATACTGGATCAAAGGGCCGTGTGTGTGTGCGTGTGTGTGTCGCACAGGGGTGAGGGGAGAGGTGCACAGAAGGGGAAGCACAGCTGATTGACGGTCGGCATGGCGATGGAGGCGGGGTCTAGTCCTCTGAAGCGTGGGGATTGGGAGAAGGAGGAGAGAAGAGAAAAAATGGAAAGAAGATGGAAGTGCAGTAAAAAAAAAGAAAAAAGAAAGAGTAGAAAAAGTAACCGGTGCATGACGAAAGAATAAAAGAGGCACAAATGAGCATGAATATAAATAAAATAGAATAAGAGGAAGGAATGAGGGGGAAAAGGGAAGAAAGCAGGTTAGTAAAGCTGTCATAAAATCAACTCATCAAACAAGTCAGATACTCGACCAACATGAGAAACACCACAGTTCTCTTATTCTGAAAGGTATGAGCCACATCTGCGGTTATCGTCTTTATTGGTCAAGTATCTGAGAAGACCTTCGTTACTGTGTACTATACGTGGCGTGCAGAAGCGTCATGCATCGGAGGAGCAGCGTGCAGCGTCCCAACACACACACATCTGCATTTGTCAGGATTCGCTCTCAAGTCTCTGACCCAGTGACTACTTATACAGCCTGCGTCCTCTCCCCGGGGTCTGCTGGAGCCACGGTGATGAATGAATCCAGCGCACCCGACGAGGCCAGATGCTCTGCCGGCTAAAGTGGGCCCGCTAAAAAAACACTTCTATCACACCTCGCCTCTGCACCCTTCTGTTAAAATCTGAGTCGAAACAGAAACTTAGAAACAGAGGGTCCCTCCAACACCAGATGCACACACATGCACGCGTACAGCTCCGTAACCGTGCTCACGAGCTGCAAATGCCATGCAAACAGCCGGACAGCTAAAGCGGGGAACGTGCCAACACACAGACGTCTGGATTTACATGCTGATCACTCCTCCCACTGTCACCACACATCCACCCCACCCGGGCTTCCAGTCAGTGGAAGAAACACACGGTGCATGAAAGATGGCAGGTTTGTGCCCTGGTGTCCGCCAGCAGAAGAAAACACGCAGCGCCACTTTAATTCCTGAGCAGATAATAGTTGTATTTATTGATTGTTTGTAAGTAGAATGACAGACCAGGTTGGCTGGCAAATCGGGCTGAGGTTACTGCACCACCTACACACAGACTGTTTATAAGAAGTGGACGTAGTCGTGACGTCACCCATTGGTTTGAAGCCTGGAGTTTGTCATTTTAAACGTCGCCATCTTGTTTTCTTTGTGACACGAGAAGGTGGAGCTAAGTGCAACCGAACGCTGAAGAAGACGTTTTCTGGGGACCAAAATGTTACAGTTAAAAGATTCTTTCAGGTCCAACTCTGTGGCTGGTTCAGAGGAGTTGCTGTATATTCACTGCGCAGCAGAGACAGAAGTTCCACAACAGAGCTGTAGAATTCTCTCTGCCCAGAGTGAGTCCTGGTTACATATGGGGTCACAGGAAATGAACCCAACCCACATTGTCAGTCCAGGGAATGAGTCGGCTCTGAGAACCCAACCCACAAGTCTGTAGTAGTGGATGTGCACGGTCTATTTTACAGACAAAGCTGATAGGACACATTAAGGTGTGACCTGTCACAGGTCTGGTCTGGGCTCTCTCTTCCCACTGCACCAAAAGGTGCAGTTAGACTATTGAAAAATTAAAGTCTGATGAGCTGACTTCCAAGATGTACCCCACACACACACACACACACACACACACACACTCTCTCTCAGTCTATTTCAGTAGAAGCAGACAGCCAGAGGGGCAGACGGAGACTCTGTTCATTAGACACAGTACATATTCCTCTCTAGAGCTGCGTCCTTTCTCTGTGGCTCATTGTCTCCAATGAGAGATAACAATAAAACAATATATTCACTTCATAGGCAAAGAAAGGACTGATGAGTAGAGGCTTCAACTGCCACATTATTTTTATGAAAAGGGTATTTGATGTTATCGAGGCGACAATTTGACAATCGCCCGTTGTCAATTGAGATTCATTTCCATCACTGATTATGCAAATAACCTACTTTGCATTTCACTATTGATTGAAAATGAAGTCTTTACTGTTTAGCTCTCTTAGCGAGCTGTAGAAAGGCAGCCATGTAAAGTTGCAATTGGTGACACGTTTCATCCAGGCGGCAACCTCCGGTTCTGCCGAGATAATTCGATGCAGGAGTGCCTTAAAGCTGCATTCTCTCTAGTGTCCACCAGGGGGCGACTCCTCTGGTTGTATAGAAGTCTATGAGAAAATGACTCTACTTCTCTCTTGATTTATTACCTCAGTAAACATTGTAAACATGAGTTTATGGTCTCAATCTCTAGTTTCAAGTCTTCTTCAATACAGCATGATGTTCATTTAGTACATTATGGTCCATTTAGAGTCACACAGACCATAAAGCAGGGGATGCTTTAGGGCGGGGCTACAAGGTGATTGACAGGTCTCTGCCTCTACCAGGGCTATATACGACGTCTCTACGTCACTACTCCACAGTTCAAATATGGTAACTTCTGTTCATTGGATGCGAAAAAAATCAACATGGCGATGGCCGTGATCCAAGATGGCGACGGCGAAATCGCTGAACTCGAGGCTTCAAAACATCAGCTTGGGTGACATCACGTTGACTCCGTCCACTTCTTATACAGTCTATTGTTTAAATACTAATCTTGAGACTGATTTCTGCTTCTCATAATAAAAACACATGGGCTTTACAGCAGGGCCCCTCCTCCCTCACTGATAGAAGGGGAACATGCAGTCTAACTCAAGCCAGTCGACGGCTGTAGTTTACAGATTCAGAGTTTACATTCAAAACCATCAGAGGAACTAATGAATACAAATATAATGCATTGTTGAAGGTTCACTAGACTTGCTAGACACAATGCACCTGCAGCATCTTATTACAACAGTCTGAAAAGACACCATTTTTATCAGTACTTCTACTTCTTAGACACACAATTGGACAGCTGCTTCTACTTAAAGGGATAGTCCAGATGTTCTGTAGTGTGGTAGTATGAGGTACTTCTCCATGGTCAGTTTATCACGACAGTAGATGGAGTTTGTAGAAACAGACGGGAGCAGCAGCACTGGAGCAGAGCAATGTGCTACTGTGGACGTATTTTAGACTCCTATCAGTTTAAGTGAACACTATATTTAGAATACTTGCACTGCGGTCAGACAGACCTTTCCGATGGAACAGAAACTGTTATCTGAGCTCTTTTCAAAGACACCAGACTCCATTGACAAAAACAGTCATTTTACATTGCAGAACACAGGAGTTGTTGGTTTATCGCTGCCTCGAAACTGGTAGTTTGTTTGTGTTATTGTGAGACTTTGATGAATCCGAACGAACCATAAAAAACCAAAGTCACACGATAATATAAGCAAGCTAACCCATCCACGAGAGGGTTTGTGGCCCGGCTACCGTATCGGAAACAGTCGAGCCAAAACCAAGCAGGGCTGTCTCACTTTATATGAAACAGTAAAACACTAAAATATGTTTCTGAAAAGATTTGAGGCGAGAAATACGCAACACAATAACAGACTAATGAGTCATATTTGTCCTCCTTGGCTCTGATTGGTTGTTTTTCTCTGTGCGCGGTGTAATGAGCTCCACAAGGAGGCAGAGGAACACATGTACTACCGTCAGCATACACCAACAGTTTGAGCAAATATCAACAAATATATATTTTATTGAAGTTACCAAATGTAGCTTTAAGTACATCATTTGAATAAATAAAACTTTAAATAAATAAATATCACTTTTACGGTTTAAAACAAACAAGAACACAAAAGAAAAAAAGTTGCTACAGTGTTCCTGATTGTACCGTAATAAGAAATGTGACATTTAAATATGTTTCTGAATCTAAATAATATTTTTTAAATCAATATGTCGTTATTATTGTCATTGAACTGTTCAGAATGGACGGCTGGGAGAATTATAAGAGCAGCAGCCTTGTTCTTCAGAGGACATTGAAAGGATGTTAAAGAGCCATGACAGCAACTCACATCCTGTTCTGAGTGGCTGCTAACACTAAGAATATACTCTCTCTCACACACACACACACACACACACACACACACACACACACACACACA
>NW_022280145.1:95029-103669 GCF_004355925.1 Anarrhichthys ocellatus
CACACACACACACACACACACACACACACACACACACACACACGATTCATTTGTGTTCACACAAACACGGGACACCACAGATCAGAAGCACAGGAGCCATCACAGTGCACGCTACGTGCGCATCAGGGCACCAGGCCGACAACTCTGGCACAAAAAAACAAAAACAAAAACAAATCTTCCTCCGTCTCGCTCTCCTGCTGACAGAGGACAATAACCGCCGGCCGCCTCGCCCTGCAGTTGTGTCACTCTGTGCGTCAGCATGTCTGCGTTTGTCCAAATGCACACGGCGTGCCACAGCGGATCACCGGCAACACCGCCCACGGCCCGTCCCACGTCCTGCTGTCACCGACGAGTGCCCACACGCAGTCTGACCGTCTGACCAAAGTGTCGGGGGGGAGTCAGCCCCGCTTAACTGTCACTTCCTTTTATCTCGATACTCACTCAGCTGTGAATTTGATCTGTCTATCTGCTTACACAAATTCCTACGTACTATCTGTGTGTTGCTCTTTTTATTGCTTCATGGCAAATGAACCAACTGTGCACAATAATATATATATATATATATATATATATATATATATATATATATAAATAAAATATTATCTATCTACTCTCACACATGTTTGTATATCAAAAGTTCTTTCAGACGTTCGTTTGAGGTGTTCAGCGCTGCAGTCTGTGGCTTTTTATTATTTTTATTGTGAAATCAGTGCAGGAGAGCAGTGCTCTCTGCGATGGGTTCACGAGTGGACAGTCTCCCCCTCGCTCTGCCCCTCCCGCACCAAATATGTTCTGCTTTGGCATGAAGGGTCTCCTGACAGTCACACGAGCTCCCGGTTGAACACAGAGAAGAAGAAGACGGGCCGACATCCTGAATAGAATCAATCCAGAGTTCACGGACGGTTGGAATCATGAACGCCTCTGATGCATGTGATTTAACTCTGATAAGTTAGTCCATCTATGTTGTTACGATAATGCTGTCAACATTCAGAGACCCAACTCTTAAACTACGTCATGAACAAAATGCTAACGTTACAATCCAGCTGGGTTGACACACCTTCCATTCACACGATGGGTATGGAATGAAGTGATCTCTATCTATAAACAGCATAGAACCATTACAGTTCTAATGCACATTCTATAAATGTAAAGATTGAATATGTAGCTGAAGACACAGTGACATCCAGGCCCGTTACCTCGACTCTTTAACTGTCAAGGACACATTGTAGTTGACATGAAGGACCTTGGGCAGCAGCACTGGGGTGGTTTACCGTCATAGTTTAGTGCTAAACCATCTTCACTAGAGCAGCAGGTGGGACATTTGGACAGTAACCGCTCAGAGTCACAGCAGCGGCCCGCTACTCTGCTTATCTTCGGGCTGCTATCGTCCCTGTGGCTGAATGGCACCCCGGCAGATCGGAAACGGCAGCCAGTGTGTCCGGCGGTGCCCGATGCTATCAGTCACTGAGGTGCAGCTGCGGTTCGTCTTACATTACACGGATTCTCCTCCCGCTCAGTGCAGGACGGAATCGGATAAAGAGGCGGACGTGATGTGGTTCAGGGCGGGATGAACGTGGATGATCTCAGGTTTAATTATCAGGTCGATTTCAAATCAAATAATGAATTTAAACTTGGGTGACAATCAACACTCCCACTGAACCCCATCCCATGCTCCGCCGGCCTCCACCGTATCGGTCTCACCTGCCCTGGTGTCGTCATTGTCCAGCAGGGGCACATAGGCTGTCTTCCCCACCGTCTCCCCGACCTGGTCGTCGAAGGCCTCCGCCTCCAGCTGGGCCACGAAGTCCCTCTCCACCAGGCTCTCCGGGCCCGGCTGGGGAGCGCCGTCCGTCAGCGCGTCGCTCAGACTCAGGTCTAACTCCGCCATGGCTGCACACAAGAAGAGACGGAGAGGACAGTAAGCCTGTTATCATGCTAAACACACGAAATGTCCAACAACAAAGCTCCTGTCCCTCAAACCCCCCCAAAACAACCGTCCCCAATCAGTAGAATCCTTCACTACCACAAGCCTCTAAACATGGCCGTAAACTCCGATAGAACCACTCCCACAGACAACTGGCAAGATGATATGCTGAAAAACAGAGGATAAAATGATTCTGTATGATTAAAAATGTGCTTTTATCAACTATTAACATGTAATGTTTACAGAAATGTGCATCCTGGTGTGTCTCCCTCTCCCCTTCCTAAACAAAGAAGACTTCATTTCACTTAATTTTCCCTCCAGGATTCCTTACAGCCCTCTTCAAAATGAGACCAAACTTTGAGGGATGTCAGCTTTTGAGGCCAGAATGTGGCCAACAGACCGGGTAAGGCTTGTTTTTAGCATAGCTGATTGCCAAAAATGCCTTTTGCTACTGAAGCAGTTGTAGATCACATGTGGCCCCTACCGCAGCAGTAAATGACGGTAAAAAAGAGTCAATAAAACAGATTTACAAAACTACGCGAGGTCACGGAGCATACAGTCATAAATGTGTACAAAACACATTAGGCTGATGGGTCTGGTAGTATGCAGGATTAGCCGTGGACAGACAGACATGCGCGCACACACGACCTGCTGGACGTTATTGGAGATAATGAATATGAATGTATAATAATAGAAAACATAAAGAAATAGTCCTGAGAAGCGATCATTTTAAAATCACGGGGAAACCTTAAACACTAGTCCAAACTATATGATCAATCAAAACATTACAAAAATGCAACTGAAATATGGAACCTAGAACACATCTTGAAATTAGAAAGGGGGAGAAGGAGGCGGACCCCGCCGCTGAAAGGGAGCAGTGAAGATGAAAGACGTGGAGGTAGGGCTGACCCACGGAGGAAGAAAGTGAGAGAGAGAGAGGGAGCTGGAGAGAAGTGGTTAAAGGAAGTGAGAAGGCAAAATCTATCTGAACCTAAACCCTACGCAACGACAACAGAGTAAAAGAACAGTTTCAGCCGATTGCATCATAGTCTTAAATCTGACAAGCACGATAAACTAAACGACTACATCCATTTGCTTTCCTCGATCACGGGGACAATCTGATGTGAACCGAACTGGACTAATGCAGGACCTGGACCTACATGGTGGCAGGACATCCATCCTGCTAAATCACACACACACACACACACGCACGCACACTAAATGTCTGACCTCTGACCTCTCTGGTGTTTAGAACCTACATGTAATACCACGTCCTACCACAAGGAGGCGCAGTTACATCTGGGAGTGTGCTGTGTGAAAGACATGCATGACTTGGTGCAACACTGAAGCACAATCTGTACCTAAACATGGACACACACACACACACACACACACACACACACACACACACACACACACACACCAGCTCATCTGGGAGTTCAGCTGACCAACAGCCACCAGGGGACTTTCATGAGTCATGGCGTGTCATCTTCCAACTATAATTCCAGATTATTTTGGGCGCCAGCAGCAGCCAGCCTCCCTCTGCTCACCGTGTTTATCCCTCTCATCTCTCCGTCGTTACGCTTTTATCGTCTTTACATCTCTGCCCGTACGAAGCGTCCCTCTCTTTCTGTCTGAGATCAGTCAGCTTCCTCAAACAGTCAAACATGACTCCACGGCCCCCTCTGCTGGAGTATCTGCTCATCACTACAGGAGAACAGGCACAGGTGCACTACGTTCTATGGATGGCTTTTTATTAGTTCACGTTTCATGGAAATCTGAATGCTTCAGCAGACAAGCACACCTTGAGGAAGGCCCCTTTTTCTGGTTCAACATGACAATGACCTCATGCACAGGGGCCAAAATGGTCGCTGGTGTGAAAGGACTTGACTGGCCTGCACAGAGACCTGACCTGAACCCCGTCCAACACCTCTGGAGTGAACTTGAAGCACATTGAGCCAGGTCTTACCACCTGGACCTCACTAAGACAAGATGATCACCTGATACAGCGGTGTCGGGTCCTGTTGCACCGCGTCTCCGTCACAGTATCAATGTCAAATGGAAGCTCTCTCAGTTTATCCCAGGTAAGACGTCCTGTCTTACCTGGGATAAACTGAGAGAGCGTTTTGCAGTTTTTTGTCTATTTTCCTCCCCATTGTTGCTCGGCAACGACCCTAATGAGAGCCAACGTTAGCTTGACACAAACCATCAACTGTAAGGTACCCAATAATTAACAGCACCCATCAAAAATGAAAGAAAATAACCTATTATCATTATTGTTATTACTCGCAAGTACCACACTAATTTGTCTCCTGATCAGATCACGGTAACCACAGCTGTCATGTAGCTCCGTGTTTCCAGCAACAAACCCACTGATGATGCTGTGCGCCTATCCGCTGTGAGTTTAATATTTTTCAACTCGAGGCGTTCAGGGCGCTCCAGTAAAAAACGCTAGGCCATTACAGTCGATAAATTCTGAGGGGAATTTACAAGTTGAGAAAAACTACTGGCCCGGTTATCAAGATGCTCAGCAGGAGGGAGTGGTATGGACCTGGCAGGAAGCCCTTACATTTGGGAGCAGATCCAAAGCACGTGGTGGAATTATTTTTCACTGTCGTGAACAGTGCGAGGGTGTTTGGCCTCTAGGAGTACCCTTCAGTTAAATATTCAAATCATGTCAACTGTAGATCAATGCAGCCATTTATTTACAGTGCCCTCCAGAATTATTGGCACCCTTTAGTAAAAATGAGCAAAACAGGCTGTGAAAAAATGTCTTTATTGTTTATCCTCATGATCTTTCATTCAAAATATTCACAAAAATCTAACCTTTAACTGAAGTAACATAATTGAACGAAACATTAAATTCTTATCCTGAAACAAATCGTTTTCTCAAAAATATATGTGCCACAATTATTGGCACTCCATTTAATATTTTGTGCAGCCTCCCTTTGCCAAGATAACAGCTGTGAGTCTTCTCCTCTAATGCGTGATGAGGTTGGTGAACACATGGCACTGGATCTGAGACCATTCCTCCATGCAGAATCTCTCCAGATCCTTCAGATCCCGAGGTCGACTTGTGGACTCTCCTCTTCAGCTCATCCCACAGATCTTCTATGGGGTTTAGGTCGGGGGACTGTGATGGCCATGGCAAAACCTGTATTCTGTGGTCGGTGAACCATCTTTGTGTAGATTTTAAGGTGTGCTTCGGATCATTGTCCTGCTGGAAGGTCCAACCACGGCCCATTTTAAGCTTCCTGGCAGAGGCTGCTAGGTTTTCATTTAATATCTGCTGGTATTTGATGGAGTCCATGATACCATGTATCCTAACAAGATGTCCAGGGCCTTTGGAAGAAAAACAGCCCCACAACATCAAAGATCCGCCACCATACTTCACAGTCGGCATGAGGTGCTTCTCTGTGTGGCTATCTTCTGTCTACGCCAAACCCACCTTTGATGTTTGTTGCCAAAAAGCTCTATTTTGATCTCATCTGACCATATAACCGGTCCCATTGAAAGTCCCAGTGACGTTTGGCAAACTGTAGGCGCTTTAGTTTGTCGTTGATTGACAGCAGAGGCTTTTTTCTGGCAACCCTCCCAAACAACTTGTGGTGATGTAGGTGGCGTCTGATGGTAGTTTTGGAGACTTTCTGACCCCAAGACTCAACTAACCTCTGCAGTTCTCCAGCTGTGATCCTTGGAGATTCTCTTGCCAGTCGAACCATCCTCCTCGCGGTGCGTGGGGTCAATGTACACACAGGTCCTCTTCCAGGCTGATTCTTAACATCTCCCGTCGCTTTAAACTTCTTAATTATTGCCCTGATAGTGGAAATGGGTATTTTCAACTGTTTAGAGATTTTCTTATATCCTTTTCCTGATTTGTGCAGCTCAACAACTTTTCGTCGCACATCGTCACTGTGTTCTCGGCTCTTTCCCTCAGTGATGAATGACTAAGGGAATTTGGCCTGTGTCACCTCATATTTATACCCCAGTGAAACAGGAAGTCATGGTTGACCACTTAAGAGTGCCTAATCAAACAGGTGAACTTAAAAATGTAAAATATGACTGGAATTATACTTCAGTTAGATTTTAATCATGAGATTTTCTAGGGGTACACATTTTTTTTTTCTTTCAATAATTTTACTTCAATGAAAAGGTAAGATTTTTGTGAATATTTTGAGTGAAAGACCAAGAGGATAAACAGCAAAGAATTTTTTTCACAGCCTGTTTTGCTCAAATTCTCTAAAGGTGCCAACGATTCTGGAGGGCACTGTACATTCAAAAGATAATTTCACGTTCCAGAGACGTGTTATCCTGTCAAACACACAACCAGTCATTCATCCATCAGTCACATGGACAGACAGACAAAGTCTTACTAACTCTACATAGTGAACAATAGGTGGTTTCTGAGGCAGCAACATAAATAAACTGTACGTGGGCGTCTACCAGTGTATCAGCAGGCTGAATGAGCCCCGGTGCAGAGACCAGGGTGTGTCAGGAAGACTCCCACCACAAAGCCATGCTGGTCACAAACACTGCCCCACTTTCCACATTTAACCACACATCCTCTGTGTGTGTTTAGTACACACTGTACCAGCTGCAGAGTCAGCCGGGTGATCCGTGCCGCCCAGTCCACCCAGTAGAGACCCGTCACAGACGTTCTGGAGCTATAGGAGTCCTTCACCTTCCATATCTACAGAGAGGTCCCCCCATCACCACAGGAGCAGAACCCTTTCATTAGCCTGTTCTCTTTTGTTTGACCCTAGCAAGGTGCCGTAGTTTGAGCCGAGCTCCTGTTTTCCAGGTTTGGTGTGGCCACTCGGAAATAATCTGGATTCAACAAAGGAAGGAAATCCATGCAAGAGGCACTTTCTATTGTGTTGAGTGCGAGGGTGTGTGAATGCTGTGTGTGGATTAGTCACGTGTGACGGCCTCTCTGTTGGCCCTCTCAGGAACAGACTGAAGACTAAAGACTGATGCATTTTGTATTTTTGTATATAAATAAATAAGGGGTGTTTCCACTACAGCTGGATGTGTGAGGCCTCCACTGATATTGATATGTGGGAGTTAAAATAATGTGTTTTTTTAATTTGCCGACTAACAAAATTAAATGTTATTTTACGGTGCTACATTAATAAGCAAATAATTTCCCTTCTTCCAAAGCAGAAAACCTGTAAAGATCACGTCTGCACTGCAATGACTGTCCACCGTTACCTCCTCAAAGGGCCTCATGGTGGAGAATCATCATTCGCCTTTTCTCTTCGCCTTCTATCACTGTGGCAACCTAAAGATATATTTGTATTATTATTATTATTAATATCTGCCTTTCTGCCCGTCTGTCTGCTCCCGCCCCTGTCAGTCTAAAACAAGTGAATAACTTACGAACGGTTTGGAGGATGTGAAGGTGGGAGGAGGAGGGAGGAGGGAGGAGAGGGAAACAAGGGGAGGAGACGCGTCTGTAATTTGTGCAAAACTTCAATAAAAAACAGAAATAAATCTTCCATAAGCTTCACCGTGCAGGACACCAACTGAGCTCTATAGCGGCTGTCAGGGCGGAGCATGACCTAACACTCGAGACCTAATCCCAAAAATCACTCCTCGTGCCCCTTTAACATACGACGACACAATGTGATGCCGTGCCTGATGAACCCCGTTAAGGTCGGGGGGTCAGGAGGAGCCCGTTGCTCAAGGTGACGGTGACGATCCTCTCCGAACTGAAAGTGTTTTTTTAAATCAGCATGACCTGGATCTGAACTCAACTTCCTTGCAGAACAATCGGGGTTGTAACGATAAGATGTTTTACGATTCAGCAATCATTAAGCCTTCATCGCTTCTCAGCAAACACTCTCCACGACTGCTCTGACTCGATGCTCATGAGGCTGGCCAGCACTCGCACTGCTCCCCTCCGGCTGCAGGTTGGGAACCAGATCCAGGCCGGCTGCTGCCGATATCTAGCGTGCTCTAAACTGTGCCTCCGAGCAAGGCACTCCGGCCACAACTGTTCCAGCCAACTATCATCATCTGAGACATGAAGAGACAAACGCCTCTTTGCTGGTGAAGCATGGCTAAAAACATTCAGAGAAAAGTGTGTGTGTAAGACGACTTCCCTGAAGAGCTGCACGGTCAACGTCATACCCAGAGTCGTGCTCTGATGCTGCTGAAATAAATCATTTCCCGTTTAACAAGCCAGGTTTAACGATCTGTGTGCACGGACACCCAGAGCGAGCACGGCAGCTCACAACTGAACCAGGAAGTGACGGCTACGTGAGAAGCAACGTGCTGACTGAATACACAGCCATAAACTATAGAACTCATTACGTCTGCCTGCTTCAGACTGCACAGACTGACCTGACACAATCTCAAATGCACCTATTGCAAATAAATTAGAAAGTTCTAAAAAATGAAAGAAGAAATCATTTATCTCTTTTGAAAACGGAGAAATAAACACCACGTAGAGAGCTTCAGTGGGCCTCTCCGTATCACTGCTCACAATGGGATGTATTAAATAAAGCTATACAAACCACTCCACGTGGACAGAACGAGGTCGTGGCTCAGGTGTGAAGTGTGTATTTAAGTTGAAAGCCTCAACATGGTCTGGAAAAACAAAGTGTTCAGAGGCCTCTGATGTCACTTTCTAAGAGAGGTGGGACACTTCCTCCAACTACTCAGCTTACTCTGTGTGTGTGTGTGTGTGTGTGTGTGTGTGTGTGTGTGTGTGT
>NW_022280145.1:123669-133716 GCF_004355925.1 Anarrhichthys ocellatus
GGGTGATTATTTTAATAAGAAATTCGAGCAGACTTTATTTATTTAGTATATTTTCCTCTATAGTATTCTGCATCTCAAAGCATGCCAAAGACTTGTTTTCAGTTTCTGCATAGTGCTGGCTATACGAGTGCCAAAGACTTTGATTCCTTTACAAGTAGTGGAAGTTGGTATGTACAGGCGAGGAGTAGGCAGAGCGGATCCAGTGTGAACGGTACCAAACCCCCCCTCCCCAGGTGCTCAAAGTATCTACAGAGACAGGACGCAAGTCTGTCAAGAACTCATAGAAAGATGAACGCAGCTGAAAAAAAGCTCAGCGGTATGGAAGAGCCATTAAGGAAGGTGTGTGTGTGTGTGTGTGTATGCTGGGTTATTATATCTGTGTGTTCAAATGCAAAAAGAGGAAAAAAAACACTCCTTATTCCCATCCAACAAACACCCCCCCCCAGTCCCAAAGTGCACCCTCTACCCTTATAATATGCAGTATGCATTACATGAATGTATTCTGTAGCATTGAATATCCCACTAAGGTCTACCGTCACCGCGAGGAAGAAGAGTCAACAACAACCACCTTCAGTAACTTCTTTGAGGTCGTCGTCCTAAGCGTGAAGAGACGGTTCAGGCCACGAGGTGACGTTATTCAACGCTAGCTAAGCTCCCGCTACAGCGCGCGTGATGCCGAGTGAAAAATCACAGCCTCAGCACTACACTGGAAAAATAAAGATTGACTGGTGAAGAAGTGGTGGGAACTCTAGAGTCACTGGGTATTGACTGGAACTGGATCAGTATAGAATAATTCATAATAATAAATAAAATAGTAACGATTGAGAATGGGGAGCAACGTGTTTACACAGACAGCCCTCTCCTTACCCCAAGACAAAGTGATAAAAAACACAGGCAGAGAGAAATAATCCCACAATAAATAAACACAACAGCTTAGACCAGCGAGCGGCCAAATACAATCTTCACAAGTCTGCGTTAAAGGGGAGCTCTGAACGGAGTTGAGCTCTCCTCCCTTCTGATTGGTTGGTTTGGAGGTGTGGGACAAAGGAAAAGGGACCCCTCTAACATCACTGAAACGTTCCTGAGTCTTCATTAAGCATCGGCCCTGTTTAGGAGATAAAGTGCTGAACATTAGCGGGTTGCAGTTAAGTTGCTACAAGTCTTAACTGTTTAAAGGACTATTGCACTTCTTCAACAGGCTCCCCTCCTCTGTCGGGGCTCTGCCCGGATCATTCTGTGTCAGGGAAGACAATTCAAAGATGTCATAGGCTAGTTATTGAAGATATTAGGTTTTTATCATTGCACCTGCTCTTGGTCATTTCGTACATCTTTGCCTGCAAATTATATTGCTATTTATTCCATTGATAGATATAAAGAGAGATTTAACTGGGGAGGGGGGGGGTGTATGTGATGGACATACACTTTGCAAAGTGTAACACTACTGACTATTAGAAGATACATTTTCAAACTTAAGATCAGAACTTAGTTCCAGGACTTTTGTTTCATATACAGATATTCTTAGTATGCAAAGAATACCTTCGTCTTGATGCTGCTTCACTGAGAAGGAACCCGCCTTCATCCTGCTCACTGAGACCAGATCATTCATCATGAACTTTTCATGTTGTAGCTGGATTTATCTTGTGCACCGCTTCCATGACGCACAACCTTCCACTCTAGTGATACAATATGATGTAGGCAGAGGAAAGATCACGGATGCTGGTAACAGAGCAGAGTGATAGAGGAATCCATCCCAACACAAAGGACTAGAACTAGCTTCTGTTAGCTTTCATTGCAAACCGATTGGTGCATCTTTTGTTTTGCCAGTATGTGTACATATGCTGCATCTTCGCACCTCAAAGACGCGTGTTAACGGCCTGCTAACACCATGACACGACAGGGATCAGATGAGGATCCGAGTACTTTAAAATGGGAGGTGATGACAGTTAATGTAAAGTATCCTCAAAAACAGTGGTGCTGAGGTACGTTCTCTTCCTCCTGGGATCACTACTGCTGTAGCATTGAGAGCTCTTGGGTTTAAAACCTACATTGTACAGTAAAGGGTTTTTATTTGTGCTGACTAGATTCAAAACGATCTTTTAAACCACTAAAACCAGTCCACATGTGTCCTCCACGTTAGAAGCCAGTGACTTTCTACAGCTAGTGGAAGCAAACGCACTCTACGCCAGTCTCTGCAGAAACTAACTGAAAACAGGTTCAGACCTGAACACATAATGAGATTAAGGCGCACTCACACATCTCTTCTTGCTGATTGCATATTGCACTGTACACAGAATGATGGCGCATTGGGCTGGTCATCGTAAACTGGCGAGCTTGTTCTATTTACGGAATCGCAAGACAAAACCGGTTTATGTAGAAGGTGAAAGCATTCTGGGCGCTTGCTCAGGTGAAGAACAAGTAAGGACCAATGAAATCTGAGGTAGCAAATCCAACTGTGATAAACTAGGTTCCCCATCAATCACTCTTTCCTTCATGCATGTGCTTAGATTTATAGAAATGACAGCAGGCCAGTGTCATGTCATCGGCATACGTTCTCTACAAGGTCATAGCTTGTGGTTTTAGTAAACGTGGGTTTCCTGCTTGTTTAAGTATTTATAGTTTGCTGTTTTTTTGGTGCACTGTCCTCACGGTAAACTCGTAGGTTTGCCAGTTTACCTGTTAGCGACACTGCCTGAGCATGACGCATGTTCTTCGCTCTCGAGCAAATCTGTACAATGTTTGTGGTAGGGTAGCTGGTATGTTCACCGAGAAAAAATCATGGCTTTTAACCCTCCAGTTCCCACCCCTGAGGTGCAAACCAGCCAATCCAGTGTGCTCTTGGGACGAGGGGGCGGAGGAGGGGGCGGGGGGACCAATAACAGAACGGGACAGCAGGTTTCCTGTTAGACCAGCTAACACTACAATTCACCAACCGGTTTGCGAGTTTTTCGGAAGCGCCACGGACATATAGGATAGAATAGTCATGATCTCGATAGGATTCTCAGTGCAAGACGTAAATGGCTACTCGTTTCGTCGTTGTCTTGGTCTCGTCGGTCGTCCGACGCTGGACTCAGCAGTAAAGGGATTCTCCTACAGGACAGCAGTCATCTGTGTGTGTTATGTGTCATCCTTCAGCAGGTCGACAGAGAGGCGGACCGTGTTCATAAAGTGACAGAGCTCCTCTCTGCTCTGTTGGTAGTTTTGGTTAAAGGTTGTACCGCTGTGGAGTTCAGAAAGTTCCACGATGGGGGGATGGAGGGGGACTTGTGGGAGAGAGAGAGAGAGACAGAGAGAGAGAGAAGCCTCAACCTCTCCACCTGGCTTCACTCTTTCTGAGTTGAGTGTCCTCTCTTAGAAGGTCGGAGGTGAATCAGCGGTGAAGGTACAGTAGATGGGTGCCCTGAAGGGTTTTGGTGGTAGGTACAGTAGTTGCCTTTCGATCTCCAAACGGTAGAAACAGGAAGGGACTCTCGTTCTCTCTCTGTAACCCTCCTTCCATCCCTCTCCCCCCCCTTCCCCTCTTCCTTAGCTCCCCCCTGGGTCAGAGCTGTGTCGCTGTGGTGTCCGTGAGTCCAGAGGGGTCTGTGGTTCTTGGAGGGACAGCCTCCTTTGGGTTTCAGGATCCAGGGAAGACAGCCCCGTTCCAGCTGCCGGCCCGACCCCAGCGCCCATACAGTCCCCCGAACCAAAGTCTAACCCTACTCCTGAGCTGGACCCCGCTGCTAAATCTACCCCGACACATGAACCTACGGCTGGCCCGGAGATGACCCCAGGCCCTGTGCCCAGTCCCAGCTCCAGGTGCTGCCCCAGGCTGTCCAGTCCGGGGGGAGCGAGCTGGCCCCGGTTGGGGTTGATCAGCGGGGCGTCCTGGGGCTGCAGGGTGTCGAGGGGCTTGGCTGGGAACTCCTCGAAGTGCTGCGAATCCAAGATCTGCAGGGGAAGAAGTTGAGGAGGTGAGTGTCATTTACTTGTTAATATTCAAGTCAAGTTATTGTTTTATGAAGGTTGTTTTGTGCTGTAGTTTACCAGGTTTATAAGCAAACCGGTTGTGACAAAACGTTTTTTTTATCACAATTGCTGCAGGATATTCTAGTTCCTTAGATAACAGAGAGAGGTACTGAGATCCCATTCAAATAAACTCTATAGCCTAAAGAGAACCCTGACACATATCCTCAGAAGACGCTTCGTATGATATGTTAGGAAAAGTTACTCCGCATTTTTTGTGCGTTTTCCAACAGAAGTCCATCAACATGTGTCAATTTCCGCTTGTTACATTCATACATCTTTTCAAAATAAACTTCCATCTTCACAGGAAACAAAGTAAGGTTTAGACAACAAACCTACTTAGTTAGGTTCAGGAAAAGTTGGTTGTTTGGGTTGAAATAACCACAGAAGTGCTGTTACTTCGTGCTTTAGCTGTCTTTAAACGTCCTCGTTGATGAGTGTGTGGTTAACATACTAAACAATTTCACGGGATATCTATGAATTACGGCACATTACTTTTCGTAAGCATTGCTGGATGAGACCAGTCTGACACAAACATCGTGTAGCTACTAAGTAGGAGAAGTACCAATGGAAATTTAGTTCATATTATTATATAGTTTATATCCACTGCGGACCAATGACAGCCTCCAGTCAGCAAAAACTTTATTAATGCATTTGCTTCACCTGTGAGAGGGAGGCCAGGGTGTCTGTCTCCAGAGGTGTAATAGGCTGGACCAGTCTCTCTCCTGGACCGGGTCCTGGGCCGGGACCAGGGTGAGGTGAGACCTGCAAGAGACAGCATGTTATTGGTCTGCAGGAAGCGTAGCCCTCCGTCTATTCGCAGTTTGGGTCAGCATATGATTATAATGAAAAAGCTGTCTTTTATCACTGGGTCTCGCCTAGAGACAGATGCTTGCCTGACCTCTGTGACGGCCAGCGACCTGCTGTGTGTGTATGTGTGTGTGTGTGTGTGTGTGTGTCATCACCTGAGGCGGCGATGAGACGGCGCTGTAGGCGGGAGGAACCAGGGCCATCTGTCTCTGCAGCAGCTGCATGATGGCTCCGATGTCCGTCGACATGCGACTCTCCAGCCTGCACACAGTGTGTGGAAGATGATCCACCGTTAATAGCTACACGGAGGGCACATTTATATTCTATCAATTTCAATTTATTTATTCTATTAAGGACATTAAAAGTGCAGATGTTATCTCTGCGTTTAAAGGAATCTCGTGTGTTTTTATCCTCCCGGTTCTAATGTTGTCCGTCGTTAACATCAGTTAGAGTACCAAAGGACTCACCAAGTAAACTGCGAACATTCAGGAATATTAACGTCTGGTATGATTGCTCTTTGTAAAGAGAGAGTAACCATGGTAACACTAGCTAAAAGCTGAACCAGGAAGTAAATCACCACATGTCCCCGGATCTCAACCGTGACGTTAGCGTGTCATTAGCATTCAGAGCTGCTGTTAACATCTGGATGGACACATTATTTTGTCTACCCTCCACTTCTCGCAAAAACTTCTCATTCTAATTGTTAAACTTTTCTAAACTCTGTTTTGCTAACATTGCATTTCTCTTGCTCCCATCCCGCTGTTACTTCTAGAGCTGGAACAAAAGGAGTCTGAAGGTTTATTATACCTCATTACTGTGGGAATAAAGTGAGCTCCACACATACAGAGAGGTGGAAGCCTCCTTATCAAACCTGCTGGCTCCTATACAGCTAATGAGGACTCATCCTGTGGAGCTTTGTTCCACTTTCTGAAGTCAAACTGAGACTTTGCCACATGTGCAGATATCTTCAGCATGTGGGGGAGGGGGGGGGTGTTCTCTCCTTACACACCGCTACTCCTCATCAACATTTCAGCTGGAGAGCCGGCTTCATAGCTGTAGGCTTTAAGACACAGCCTGTGGTCACAACAGGTCCTGACAAAGGAGCCTCATCCAGCTAAAGGCTACAGGGCTCGGGGGTGAGAGACTTTCTCAAGAGGCAGCCGGCTACAAGCAAGGGTCTCAAACTGTCGGATGCCCGCAGGGTTTCAGCAGGGATCCACACCCCGACACTCGACCCGCCGTACCTGCTGAGCTGTTTCTGCAGCAGGTCCAGGCGTGTGTCCAGCTGGCTGCGTTGCTGCCGGCTCAGGCTGTGCAGCGGCGTGTTGAGGGGTGGGGGGGAGGCCAGGCTGCAGCTGGGAACCTCCTGGTACTGACCACCCCCTCGACTCTCCCCCCAGAAACTGAAGATATGGGACACGCCCGAGAACGCACCTGCGGGAGACAGACGGATAGAGTGACTTTGCGTGAAATTACAGGATGGGGCGTTACTGTATACTTCACAGGGACAGGTGCACGCCCTTTGGTTCTAATTTTACCCGACAGAGCGTTGCAGGTGTTCCCAGTCTCGGGATCTCCGTCGGCCTCGGTGTTCTCGCTGAAGCTGCTGGACTTAGCATGCGGATTCTCCAGCATCGCCGGCGGAGGAGCGAGTCTGTTCATAATGGACTCCCCCCCCTGTTAGAAGTGAAGATCCAGGACATTAGTTCCAGTTGTTATTGCACCAATGAGTACAACAACGGTCACCACAATACAATAAACACTTTAGACCAGATGAAGCTCTACCTCGTCGCCGCTGGAGTGCAAAGACACCGAGCTTCGGTGTGCCTGCCACTGCCGCTTAGGTGCCCCCTCCTGGCTTTGGTTGTTGGGTGTTTCCCTCTGTCTCCGTCTCACAGACTTATGGGACTTTTTGATTTCTCCGGCGTCTGCTTCATCTGAGGAAAGATTTTGAAAAAAACAAAAAGGAGGGAGATCGGTCAGTGACTTTTCAAAGATGACCACCAGAGGAGGAGGATTGCCAGATAAACTGCATCATCAAATGAAAGTTACTGAAGTTGTATCGGAAAGTCAGATAATATGATTTTTTTTAAGATGAGCAATAAAGGAAGGTTTACCTTTTTCTGTACGTCTTCGGAAAGATAACTTGCGTCTGCGTAACTTGTTGAAACCCCCGCAGTTGGAGTCATCGCTGCTCGGAGAGCCTGGGATCATGTTGGTCTGGAAACCAGCATTAAATGGACTTTATTAAAAGATAAATTCTACCAATAAAAGCAAAAGTTAAAGTAACATTCTTTGCTTCGATACAACAGCACAGGGAACGAGGCTGTAAACTCACATCTCGGAGGTTGAAGGTGATTTCCAGGTTGTTCCAGAAGTGGTCTGCGAACTCCGGATACATGTCCAGCACCTCCAGAACATCTTCTCTGAAGATCTTATGAAGGTCGCAGTAGGTCAGAGCCCTCACGTCGGCATTGGATTTACCCGGCCGGGTGTACAGGTTGATGGGCTCGCCGAAGATGTCGTTCTTCCCTGGGAAAGGTGACGAGAAAGAGAGAGAGCTCCGTCGTTACTTCATCCTGCACCAGCAGCCAGTACAACCAGGGGAAACCTTTGACCAACAAATCCTACATAACAATAATGAAACAGCTCTGTAGGTGAATGGAAATATCAAACATAACTATCTTTTATTTAATTGTGATCTATGTAAGGCAGGGGTCTCAAACTCAAAGCCTGCCACGTCATTTCATGTGGCCCGCGAATCCGCCAGCATAAAAAAAAGTAAAAAATAAAAAATATTAATTAAAAGTTAGACTTGATAGTAAAAATATCCCCATAGTCGAAATGATGAGATAGAAAGTCATAATTATGAGATAGAAAGTTGAAGTTATGAGATACTTGAACACAACAGTCATAGAAGCAGCTCTTCATAGGTTACCCTGTATTTGACATGGAAATGTATTGTGAGTACATTGAAGACTACTTTAAACGTGTCTTTACAACACATGAAATGCTTCACGTGGGATTGTGCAAACGCACCCATGAAAGGATTTTAAGCTTTGAACAAGTTATTGTAATAACTTGTGTTTGATATTTTCTTTAATAGTTTGATCTGTGATAGAGTAATGTGGGTTTATTAACCCTAAATTAAAAGGATTTAAGTTATAATAACAGAAATGTGCTTAAATATATTTTTACATTTATATAACAGTTTACCAATATGTTAGGAGAACTTACATTTACAGTCTTACATTTATAACCGGCCCTTTGAGGGTGACCGTGATGCTGATTTGGCCCAGAGTGAAGAGGAGTTTGACCCCCCTGATGTAAGGTATCCTAACATTTAGAGGGAATTTGTCTCTTACTTCAATTATTATTCTATAATTATTTTTTACGACTCAGATATATGAGAGTGGCATGTAGGGAAGCTCTAAGGTGCCAGTGCAAAAAATAATTCTCATCTGGAAGAAAACATGAAAGCTTTAAGTCCTATTTGACACATGGAGTAGTGAACAGCAGCCTCTTGTCGCCTAAAGGAGTACAACAGCATCAAACACACAAAAACAATTGTTCAGACAAAAAATAAATAAATCATGTGCCAACTTTTTTACCTGTTTTCACAGATTAGAAAAGTACTTTTTTGTCTTGTCCTGTGTTGACTCTGAACCATCAGCAGTAACACCTCGTGCTCTCCAGCAGATGGCGCTACCGGCTAGAACATATTGTTGAGAGATCTGAACACAGTCAACACCCAGAAAGAGATACGCAAGCATCTCTCAGAGTCTGGATTGACACAGGAGGCTATGGACCAGTGTGTGAACACCTCTTACCTGAGGTGATAGGGAAGCAGCCCTGAGTTCACCTACAGGCTGCAATGGAACTTCAAGTATTGGACCAAACTATTTGTACCCTCAATTCATCTCCTGCAAGAGTTGTCATGTTCTTGCTTCAGATTCTGTTTCTAATAACCTAAACGTTCCCATGGAACAGGGGCTACAGTAGTTGGTAATCAGTAAAACATATATTGACAGATCAATATACATAAATATATATATATTTTGTACCCAAGATGGCTACCACCACGTCTCCTCTCAGTATCTCTATGGACCCCCTGGATATGAAGTAGAGGGCCGTGAGGACGTCCCCAGCGTGGACCAGCGTGTCCCCCGGCGGTGCGTGGGTGGTCTTGAACTTCATGGCCAGCGCCCTGAGGCAGCCCTTGGTGGAGCCTTTAAAGGCCTTGCAGTTCTGCAGCAAGGTCCGGTTCAGGTGGAGGCAGATATCCGCCTGGAGACACTCTGGGAAACCTTTCAGCACCTGGGGGAGAGGGAGCAGAGGGGAGGGAGGGAGGGAGTAGACGGGGATAAGGAACGAGTGAGTGATAGAAAAGTAAGGAGGGGACAGAAGGAGAAAGAAGACAGAAGGAAGTAAAGAATAAAGAAGGATGGGAGGTGAGGAGAGGTGAGTGGGGCAGAAGGAGAGGGAGGAGAGAGGTGGGGTAAAGAAAGCGGATGAAATGAAAGTGAAAGGTTACATCAGTATTGATACACGCTACCGACTGATGCCATGTGTCCAGAACATCGAACTAATGTCACACAAATGTCACAGATTATGGATGCTTTGAAAGGAGTCATAAAAACGTCCTGACAGTTGTTACTCTCATCCCTGCTGGTGAACGTTCAAGGGACATTCAGCGTCGTACATTTATTACACTATGATGATATCGGTTCAATTAAAATCTGTTATGAGTTTAACCCCGGAGTGAGGGACCGGCGTCAGCAGTTCGGGCTTCTTTCTCTATCAAAGAGCCTTTGCGAGGACTTTCTTTTAGAGCTTTGCTGCAAAATGATTTGAAACAGAAGGCCCACCGGAAGAGAGTCTGCCGGCCCTTGGAGTGTAATTAATATGAAGAATTGGTGCAACTTTAATGAGGAGAAGAGCCCCGGCTCCTTTAAAGCAGCAGGTCCTGGGCTCCGTAACTCTCTGGCCGACTGCAGACAACAGAACTGTAAAAGAAATATTGCGACGCAGCGCTTCTCTCTCTCTCCATGTCTCGTTTATTTCTCCTCTCCGTCTTGTCTTCATCTCTCCACAGGCCGACGTCCGTTTCATACTTTCAACATTTTTCTCTTGCATGTTTTCCTCTCCCGTCCCGATATTAAGCTCTGAGTTACTGCCTCACTGCCTTTTACCTCCATCTCTTCTTAATGAATCAGTGCAGTAACCCCCCCCCCC
>NW_022280145.1:133816-140364 GCF_004355925.1 Anarrhichthys ocellatus
CCCCCCCCCCCCCCCCCCACACACACACACACACACATTGGTGCACGGCCTGGTTTGAGGGCAGTCTAAAATAAAGAAACATGGAAATGAACACAACAAACGCTGTATAACCTTTCACGACCCACCTGAGAACTCCATCTTGTGGATTTGACAAACTGCCTACTATGACTCCCTGTACACAACTACCATTTTGCTGATGTGTGAGGTGGCCCAGAATGTGCTGGTGCATTCTGCTGACGTTCAAGGCTACGCTGTTATTGTTTGTATAAATGTTTGCTGTAGGCTACATCATCGTGGCCTTTGCTGCAGCTTTTCTGCTGAGAAAAGCTTCTGTTTAGTGAGGAAAAGCAGTGTTTTTATGGCCTCTGGGACACTTAGACTACTCCACTCTACAGCTGCAACCAAGGACACACAGGTCTCTACAGATTACACTGTATCTGTAGATAACTGCCAGTAACACTGAATAACAACCTTCGTTAATAAATAGTAAACTCATAGTCAATTTAACTTTAGTAAAACCGTATTTTACGGTCAACAATGACATTATACTTATTAATGTTTAATGTCATTAGTGCAGCTATAATTTATATCATTACTTTGTGTGATGTTTATAAATGATATATTGTATAATAGTACAATAATTGTACTATTATAATAATAGTAATTGTCACTTTTTATTGTTGCGCGCATTAAAACATAGTATTCACTATATTAAATATTTGTCAATGATTACCAAATGTTTTGTAAACCTTTAAGAAATTGTTTGGAAAAAATCTATAAATAATACGTAGATAGACCAGAGACTAATGAACTATCTATCTATGTAATGTTTATAGATGATTTATAAAGTATTTATTAACCATTTTTCTTAATAATCACCAGTTGTTACTTTATAATTGTCATCTAAGTAATGTTTATAGACGGTTTACAAACCGATTATTAACTATTAATAAAGTGTTACAATCTGGTCCATCTATCTATAGATGTCTGACAAACTATTTCTTAAAAGGTTTACAAGTCATTTGGTAAATACTTCATATAGTATATCAAATTGTATAATGCACACAACAATAAACTGTTATAATGACATGAATTATGCCATTTCATTACTACTAATTCGTAAACATTATTAATCATAATTTTGCTAAAAGTTAAATATCTTTGCTACAAAGAGTCCTGTCCTCAACCGCCTTGTCTGTCATTGTTTTTCAATTCTAGTCGTTTTGGGAGAATATTAACTATAATATTTAAACATAAATTACATTATTTCCCCCCAAAAACGAGCATATAAGGTGGAACTGTACTAAGTATGGCCTGTAGTCTTCATTTGAAGCTGAATGGGCAGATTGTACGTAGACTCATAAGAAATCCAGGAGCAAAAAAGGTCCTCAAAACACCCGCTGCACTTATATTACCATATTTATATACCATTATTATATTATCATATAATAAGTTCCATCAGCTACAATCTCCTCTCATCTCGACAATAAGAGGTCACTATTCTGAGAGGCACTAACCCATGTTGTGCATTTACATACACGTGTATTAATATCTCTGTCTCCATCGTTCTTTTAAACATTCATTTACTAATATGTTTTTTTAAGGAGGAAAAGAACAGAAATGAGTTGAACAGTGAGCTAATGTGTTGTGATGGATGCTGCATAAACAGATACCTCTCTCCTCCTGATGAGAAGTTCATCCAACTCATCCTATATCCTGCTCTCTCCATCCTCATGATGTAGATGAGGAGACAAACAGAGAGAGTCTACTCCACGCAATCCTAATTACAGAAAGCATTCTCTACTTCAATGGGTCTTTCAGAGAGCAACATAACAAGGGAACAATTTGTTTCCTGGCTGCTTCAAAAAGGCCGTCCTCAAACCACAGGGTGACATCACGACGACTACGTCCACTTCCTATACACGGTCTATTGTTTCTCATTGCATCGGCGAGGCTTCATAGACGACGAGGAGCTGATCGTGCTCAGACGGGGATATTTCTTAAAAGACTGTGATGCTGGAAAGGATTATTGAAATTATGAGCAGAGATACTCTGAGTGAAGTGAGCTTACAATGCAGTGAAACATTGCTGCTGTGGCGATAGCAAAGACGACATCCACTGTCTCGTGCACTGCATTGAATGCTTCTATCCGTGTGTGTGACATGTTTGGGATTATGGTGTGTGAGTGCATCTGTGGTTGCATGCACGTGTGTCACCCTGTACGCTGTGACTCACAGAGTTCAGGTTCAGGTCGAGCGTGCACAACAAGCGCCCCTTCATTCTGTGTGTTTGCGTCCACTGACAGGTGTGACTCTACGCTTGTATGAGAAAAGAGAGCGCGGCCTTCATACATGTGAAGAAACCAATGTAGGTTCATGCGTGATGCAAGTACTCTCACTTGTCTAGTTGCATATGTTTGAGCATGTGTATATGTGTGTGCATATTATTGATGATACTCACATCATTCCTATTTTCTCTGACGGTGTCAGACCATGCATGCTGAGACAAAGTCTTCGCATCGTCCTATTAACGTACAATGCAGGCTCAGAATACTCCTCTGGCCTCTTTCTGTGTACATGTGTGTATTCAGCAACACAACGGACCAGGTGCGCACATACTGGACTCGGGTGCGTGCGGGATCGGGTACTCACGGCGTTCATGTCGATGCCGTTGGTGTAGGACCAGGCGTGCTGGAAGTACTCCTCCAGCCTCTGCCTGAGCGGGTTGGGGATCTGGTGGAAGCGGATGAACTCCCGGACTCTGAGCATCTGTGTGTGGTAGCGGGCCGTGCCCGAGTACAGCCGCTGGATGATGGCGGACACGTTCCCGAAGATGCTGGCGTACATCAGGGCTGGAGGGTGGGAGATGGGGATAGAGGGTGAGAAGTGAGGGAGGATTTAGAAAGTGTGAGGATGGAGGATGCAAGTGAAGGTAGGCAGGAAGGGAGAAAGTCACATATACATTAAGAGAGAGTACAGCGCCGCGCGGGTCCTCGATACACTGATGTGACCTGACATATTTCCAGCTGACTGTCTTCTCCATCTGAAAAGAAATATAATGTTAAGCTTGACACCCTGGGGTGATATGTTTCATAAAATATACTGTAAGTGACGAAGGGCAAGGAGCAGAAGAGAGAGAGAGGAAGCTCAGACAGCTGGTGGTATAATAACGGAGCTTGATATTAGCATGAATAAGAGCTGTGTAAACTCGTTAATACATCAGTTAAAACACAGCTTTTTATCATGGTCATTTACATGTTCATACTTGTAACTGGGGTTTTTACGAGAACATGTTTACATGCTTTATTGTTCAAAACAATACAGTATTTCTCTCATATTGTCTGTCAGAATGTACATGTATCTGTCTAAAAGGCTTTGTTTTAGCGCCCGTCCCTTCAAGCCCCTCCTCTCCGGTAAAAAAGCCTGCCCTGTTTGGTCAGCGTTTTCTGGTCTTCTGCATCTGTCGCCGTCTTTTCAGCGTTACTATTTATATATTATTATATTATGATATAATTATTATATAAAGATGATATAATTTAACATATTTATTATTAGTCTACGTTTAGTATTTGTTGAATGATTTTTATTCTTATAGTGCTTCAAAATGAGAGAAATGGGAGTGCAACGCAAATAAAGTTATTATCATTGAGTTATATGTATACATAGGCATAGATACACAGACTCCAGTATGTGATAGTGCCCTCTCTAAACACAAGGGCCTGGTGTGCTACAACATCCAGAAAAGAAAGGAAGCCTTGCTCTTGGTCACTGTGCTCATTGACTTACAGAGATAAGCTAACATTCAAATACTGTAAGCTGTCTTGGCATAAAAAGCTAATTTCACGCCTTCTTTAAGCTTGTCGTAAATCAATACTTTGTGTAACTATCCCTTCTACCACGACTTAGTAAGAAACACAGAGGGAATTTCCCACTGAAAAGATTTTAACTTCAACAACTGAGACTGTTGAGCACTTTGGAAAGCAAGTTAGCACTTAAAGGGATCGTTGGGATTCATTGAAGTGGGGTTAATGAGGTAGTTGGTCCATAGTCAGTGTGTTACAAGGTTGTAAGGTTCATTTATTGTCATTGTGCAACAGGGACCAACACTTAGTCTGGACACTGTAGACCTCTTAGTCACAGGGACGATGGTGGCTGTCTTGAAGCAGGTGGGAATCATAGACTGTATATAAGAAGTGGACGCAGTCATCGTGATGTCACACATTGGTTTGAGGCCGTTATGAAGCCTTGATTTTCACATTGTCCACATCACACACTAAAGCTGCCGTGTGTGTGTGTAATTTTACACATGCGCTGTCACAAGGGACTCAATTGATCAGATTTTCTTTCTGAGGTTTTATAATGCTCATTGAGATTTCAAAGTGCACTTTAATTCTAGAGCATCAGAATCTTGCACTTCTTTAATTGACATTTGACATTTGACGAGGCCTGCAGCCCAAACACACCAGAGTTGAACTAACTTTAGATTTGACCTGTGGATAACTGTAACCACGCTCAAATATATGCTTTCTTTCATCAACACAAAATGATGAGTGCTCGCATGCAAAGAACAAGCCGTCACTAGTCACTGGTTTAAAACACCATATTCATGTTCTCATCCTACGGTTAGCCTGATCAACGAGGTCCAGGGCTCTGCCAGCCTGCAGAGGTAATTACTCTGTGGAGAGGAAGCTGAGTTGATAAGCATGACAGGAGATATTACAATCCCTGCTGATTAATTGTATTAATAAATCATCACGCGATATGCTTTCAGAATGTAAAGTATGATCCATGGCTTTGTGCAGCTGCTGTAACTATAGCAAGAATGTTTATTAAGAACTGAAAATGTTAAATTGTTGTGGTCTTGTAGTTATTTTTGTCTGTGGTTGTTTTGACCCTTTTTGAGCTTTGTAGTTTTGTGTGTCTAGTTATGGTTGTTTTAGTCTCTTTTCATAGACATCGTAAGTCTCTCTGTGTCTCTTTGCAGCTGTTTTGCATCTCTGTCCTTGTTTTCATAGATATGACGTCTCGGCTGTCTGTGTCATGCTTCTGTAGAGGAAAACGGGTTAAAAATAGCTATACATCTAAAAACTAATCGCACAAATGTATTGACGCTGTCTTTGAAGATTTTATCGCGAAAAATGTCAAGAACATTTTATCGGCCAGCCCCATCATTTCTCTCAAAATAAATAAAACCAATTTAGTTCATTTTCACGCATCAGCTCCCACTTTCATCCACTAAAAGAAATGTATGAGATACTTAAGGGAGTTATCAATACTTAGTTTTGAGACAGATGCTACGATGATGAACTGAAAGTGTCGCCTCCGTACAGCAGCAGAGCAGCAGGAGTCAGGTTCACTTATCATGTGACCGTAGTGAGGAGAGTGGGCCGACAACACGACGGAGGAGCCATTTAAAGCACTCTAAAGTGACATTCTTATGAAAACACTTCTACACTCTACTTCTAGCATAACATCAGGACTTACATCCTATGAGCATGACACAGATGGAGAAGATCTTCTCAGAGTTGGTGTTGGGGGAAACGTTTCCAAAGCCCACGCTGGTCAGGCTGCTGAAGGTGAAGTACAGGGCGGTGACGTACTTGTCTTTGATGGAGGGTCCCGAACCTGGAGGGTGAAATTTAGAGCTGACACGAATATTTCACAAAATGGTCTTGGCCTGACAGAACGACAGATGATCACTGATGATCATCCCACAATCACAACCAAACACAATTTGATTCTGGTGAAGCGTGTTTTCTACTAACTTGCTTCCAGCTGAGGCAGACAGAAGCACTGCAGCACCTCTGAGCAGTGCTGCTGCAGTGCTTAGTTCTCTCAGTACCTATGATGGAGCTGTTGTAGGTCTTTCCCAACTGGTCCCCCAGTGTGTGGAGCCAGCCAATGGCACCGTTCCTCTCCACGCTACCGATGGCATACCTGGGAAAAATAACAGCCATAATATGAATGCATGTATATAACTGCTGATGTTAGCAATAATTAGCGTCGGTAAAAAGGCAAACTAAAGGGATTTTCAAACTCCTAAAAGTTGTCAAAATATAATGTCTTATTGATTCAGAAGTTTTCTACCATTTAACTGTGGTTAGAATCAAATAAACGTGATGATTGACACCACAACAAAAGGGCATAATAAATTAATCACATATATATATATATTTAAAGTAGTGTATTGAAGTTGCGAATTTCAATATTGTGACAGCACAAGCCCCCATACAACACCCGTTCTGATGCGTGCAGACACGCGATCATTCCCACATTACTCCTCCATCTGTGAACCCTCGTCTGATTCACCAGACAGTCTTATGGCACCGTACCAGATGCAGGCCAGCCAGTGAGCGATGAGGGCGAAGGTGCACATGAGGAGGAAGAGGACGGCCGCGCCGTACTCCGAGTAGCGGTCCAGCTTCCTGGCCACGCGCACCAGGCGCAGGAGACGAGCCGTCTTCAGCAGACCAATCAGAGTGGTGGTCTGAGAGGGAGTGGGAGAGACAGAGCGTCGGTTGTTGGTGATGAGATGAGGTAAAAAAAAAA